>NC_047085.1:449086255-449302996 GCF_902459505.1 Geotrypetes seraphini | reverse complement strand
ATGGTAAGTACCCACATTGCAAACAGTTCTTTGGGAGTCACACCGACCCGGGTAGGATATGCCTCACAGGGACTTAGCAAACACAAATATGGAGGGCCATGTATGTCAATGCACACAGTTTAGGTAACAAAATTCTAGAATTGGAGGCTGAAATAAGGAATGCCGACCTAGATGTGGTGGCAATATCTGAAACTTGGTTCACGGACTCACATGGGTGGGATATGGCTATACCGGGCTACAATCTACTTCGTCAGGACAGAGAGGCAGGTTAGGAGGGGGGTAGCTCTATACATTAAAGAGGACATCAAAACCACCAGGATCACAAATGTCAAGTACACCAGGGAGTCCCTCTGGGTAAACCTGGCAAGAGGCAGAGAAAAATGCCTGTATCTAGGTGTGGTATACAGACCCCCAAGACAACTGGAAGACATGGACGCAGAATTAATTGAAGACATAGAGAATATCACTCTACTACGAGGAGAAGCTGTACTGCTAGGGGACTTCAATATGCCTGATGCAGACTGGAACTCATTTTCAGCGACAACCAGCGGTAGCAGGAGGCTTTTAACCTCCATAAAGGGAGCACGTCTCAAACAAATGGTAACGGAGCCCACTAGGGCCAGGCGATCCTCGACCTGGTACTCACCAACGGGAAAGCGTCTCAGAGGTTTCAGTAGGAGATACGCTAGCCTCCAGCGACCACAACATAGTATGGTTCAACCTTAGGAAAGGCTTCCCTAGATCAAACACGAAAACAAAGGTACTCAATTTCCGGGGCACAGACTTCGCACGCATGGGAGATTTCGTCCATCAGACGCTGCAGGACCAAGCGGAGACGGATGATGTAGAAGCTAAGTGGTTAACACTGAAATCAACCATACATGAAGCAACTAGCCGCTTCATAAAATCAGTAAATAAATGACAAAGAAACAATAAACCCCAATGGTTCACCGCGGAGATCTCGCACCTCATTAAGGAGAAGAAAAAAGCGTTTCTCTCCTACAAGCGCACTAGAAAAGAGAGGAAAAAAGTAGAATATAGGACCAGGTCTACAGCGGTCAAAATGGCAGTTAGGGAGGCAAAACTTCAAGTGGAAGAAATTCTGGCAAAAAACATTAAAAAGGGGGACAAATCCTTCTTCAGGTATATTAGTGACAGAAAAAAGAACACAGGCGGGATACGCCTTAGAAGACCGGACGGAAGTTACGTGGAAGCAGATTCCGATAAAGCCGAACTACTGAATGAATACTTCTGCTCAGTCTTCACCTGTGAGGCACCGGGACACGGTCCAGTAGTTGAAGGCAACCACAAAGCACAGAAGACCCGTTTCAGACTTTTTGAGTTCACCACCAGGTGAAGTTTACAGTGAACTGGCAAGACTCAAACAACCAGTGTGAAGTTTACAGTGAACTGGCAATGAACTCAAGGTGAACAAAGCATGGGACCAAACAATTTGCACCCCAGAGTGCTCAGAGAATTGAGCGATGTCCCTGGCGAAACCGTTTGGCTGAGCTATTCCAATCTCTCCCTAAAGTAAGGGGAAATTCCCCGGACTGGAAATTCAGGAGTCTTGAAGTATCTTTGTGGTATATAGAGCAATAATGTGAACCACTTAGAAATTACGTTTACAAGTAAAATTAAATACATTTACTGCAAGGCTGCGGTACATACGGCGTTTGATACAAACGGGCATTTCAAGTGGTTCACATTATTGTTCATATACCCAAAGATCTTTCAAGACTCCCCGACGCAGGCCGTAGGGCCGAAACATGTACATGTCGGGTCGAGTTACATTTGGATGAATAAAGATCAATCAGATGAGTTGAAAGACACTTTTATTTGTGCACCTTTCTGATTGGACAATTCCACCCCAGATTTTGTTACCTTGTATCTTGTGGATTTGCTTCCCCTGTTATCTGTGGGTCAGACCAGGTGGTACATCGTGCCCAGCAGCTCCCGCTTACGCGGTGGCCCCCAGCTCAAAGACTAGTGCTTTCCCTGGAGGGTTTCAGTTTTCTACGACTCTCTGGTTTGAAGAACTTCCTTACGTTTGTACGGTAATCTATCCCTTTTCAACTTTAGAGAGTGCCCTCTTGTTCTCCTTACAATCTATCTTTATCTGCTAAGTCTATTCTCTTCAGTACCTTGAATGTTGCAATCAAGTCCCCTCTCAGTCTCCTCTTTTCAAGGGAGAAGAGGCTCAGTTTTCTCCAATCTCCATCACTGTACGGCAAATTCCTCCCAGCCCCTTAACCATTTTAGTCA
Organism: Geotrypetes seraphini; assembly: GCF_902459505.1. Taxonomy (NCBI): domain Eukaryota; kingdom Metazoa; phylum Chordata; class Amphibia; order Gymnophiona; family Dermophiidae; genus Geotrypetes; species Geotrypetes seraphini. Next base: position 449,300,731 of record NC_047085.1, on the reverse strand, counting down.
TTCTTCCTCTGGACCCCTTTCAAGTAGTACTACAAATTCATGCTGGACATCCTTCCAATCTACCCTCTCGCTTGCCAAACAGGACTACTACAACCGTTTATAACTAACTCTCTTAGTGCCAACCTGCACATCTTTTTGCCACGCTTGACTCTCTACTCAAAGTGCCCTGCCTCTAATCCCCCTCTTTGCTATCCCCCAGACGATGGCAGAGATCTTCCATTACAAGATTCAGAAGATCCACCTTGCATTCTCAACAATGTTGCCTCCTACCGCCGTCCCTTCTGACTGTCCGCTACTGGCGACCTCCCTTCGATAACCCTTACGACCCTTTCTTACTTTTCTGAAGTTTACGAGAGGAGGAAAATCTGCTCGCCTTCTCTCATCCTCTGATCCGATTTCTACCTGCCTACTGAGATCCATCGCTCCCTCTGTGATCCTTCCCTTCTGTCATATCCTCATCCTCTCGCTCTTCACTGCTACGGTTCCTGATGACTTTAAACATGTTGTAGTTACGACCCTCCTTAAAAAGCCCTCACTTGACCTTACGTCCCCCCTCCAATTACTGCCCTATTTCCCTCCTCCCCTTCCTATCCCAAACTTCTTGAACGTGCCTTTTCACCGTCGTTTGCCTGGACTTCCTTTATTCTCATAATATTCTTGGACCCGCTTCAATCGGGCTTTCACCCTCTCCACTCTATGGAAACTGCCCTTGCTAAAGTCTCCAATGACCTGTTTCCTGGCCTAAATCCGATGCATTCTACTCTATTCTCATTCTCTCGATCTGTCTGCTGGCCTTTGGAGACACTGTTGATTACTGCCTCCTTCTCAACACGTTGTCCTTGCTGGGATTCCTGGGTTCTGCTCTCTTCCTAGTTTCTTCCTATCTCTCTCGTCGTACCTTCAGGCGTATGTTACGGTGGATCCTCCACCGCCGCCATCCCACTGTCTATGCCAAGGCTCTGTCCTGGGCCCCTCTCCTCTTTTCCCTATATACCATCTCCTTGGTACAACTGAATCTCCTCTCCATGGTTTTCAATATCACCTCTATGCGATGATTTCCCAGATCTACCTCTCCAAGCTGGACATCCCTGTGGAAGTTCTGCCTGAATTTCAGCCTGCCTGTCCGACATTGCCGCTTGGATGTCTCGCTGACATCTCAAACTGAATATGGCTAAAACGAACTCATTATCTTTCCCCCCCAAACCCGCCCTCCCCCTTCTCGCCGTTCTTTATCTCTATGGATAATGCTATCCTTCTCCCTGTCTTGTTGGCTCGCAACCTTGGAGTGATCTTTGACTCCTCTCTTTCCTTCTCTGCTTAGATCCAACAGACCGTCAATCCTGTCGCTTCCTCCTCTGTAACATTACCAAAATCCATTCTCTCTCTCTCTGAACACACAACCAAAACCCTTGTCCACGCTTTCGTCACCCTCCTCGCTTAGACTACTGCAACCGTATTTCTCTCAGGCCTCCCGCGCACCTGTCTTTCACCTCATCTTTTTTTTTTTTTATAGTCTTTATTAAGTTTTCAAAGCTAACAAAAAGTGCAAAACAATATACATGCAGATAATAATCATAATAAGCACTTATAATCAATCAGTATCAATACAAAATAAAAGCCCCTCTCCAATCCAACATTTTCCATATAGCCCACCACCCTTCCCTGGATGTGTGGGTGCTAAAACAAAGCCCCCCACCCTCCCCCTGGATGTGGTGGGTGCTAAAACAAAGGAAAATAAAGTTAAAAAACAACTATAACGAATCCACAAAAGACGTCAATGACCCCAAATCCGTTCAAATGCTGCTGCGCGACTCGTATTCCGTGAGAGCAGCTATTCTCACATTACCCCTCTCTTCAAGTCACTTCATTGGCTCCCCGTCAATTTCCAAATACAGTTTAAACTCCTCTTGCTGATCTACAAGTGCGTTCCACCTGAAGTCCCCTGAAAATCTCTCCTCGCTCATCCCCCCCTATGCTCCACCCCCCTCCCCGTGATCTCTGCTCATCGGGCAAACCCTTCTTTTCTGTACCCTTCTCTTCCACTGCCCCACTCCAGACTTCATCCCTTCTTTCTTGTGCGCCGTATGCCTGGAACAGGTTTCCTGAATCAATATGTTGTGCTCTGTCCCTGACAGTGTTCAAATCCATGCTAAAGGCCCACATTTTTTGAAACTGCTTTCACTCTTAACTCCCCCTCACTGCTGTCAGATACCTATACCCACTATAATCTCCTCAATCATGCTGCTGTCAGATACCTATACCCACTATAATCTCCTCACCCGCTGCTGTCAGATACCTATACCCACGATAAAAACCTTCCCAACCCTGAAATGTTCCTGTCTAAATTAGACTGTCTAAATTAATATCTTCTGAGCAGGAGACCGTCTATTGTATGTTAAAATGTATAGCGCTGCATACCGCCTTTCAGCGCTATAAAGATAATAAAATAGTAGTAGCAGTAGTAGTGGCCAATACTCATTTTAGTGCCTCAAATTTTAGACCCATTTCTGGGTATATTTGACCTGCTGATTCAAAAAAATGGCAAGAGTTTCCTCCCATCAGCTCTACTTTTTGAGATACAGAACATGTTGCCATATACCACTCTTCACTCTGCTCGCCCATTAAAAAATCCGAAGAAAGGGAGTTAGTTGGACATAGTAGTCTTGCTTGACCTGTGTATGCGCAGAATTAAAGGAGTCAGCATAAATTTAAAGAGAAGTCAGCACATGTGCGAGATTTGAGCCAAAGATGCTCGTGCACTGCGGGTATGGAACATAAGTAAGGGATACTGGGAAGTGAGCCAAGGTTGAGGTTTGGTACGCCTGACAGAGCGAGGAACATGGGGAGCAGGGTGTCCAGAACAGAGGAAGAGAATGAAGTTGTACGACAAGACAGCCTTCCACTGCCATCATGCTCTCTCAAGTTTATGTGATTTGGATATGTTTTTACTTGAGTGGAAAATATTTCTATGCTTGTATTCTATTCTCTTTCACATAAAGGAATACTCTCTGTGTGTACTGACCTTAGTTCTTTCAATGTATAATACATTATTTCTGATTAGAGATCCTCAGTGTTTCATCCCATCGCTTGATTGAACTTTGTCACCATTTTTCGTCTATATCACAACCTCCCCCTCGGGAGTAACATTCCATGCATCAACCACTCTCTCCATAAAGAAGAATTTCCTAACATTACTCTTGAATCTACCACCTCTCAACCATTGTCCTTTCTCTGAATAGATTTTGTTCTATTTTAATACCTTTCCAAGTATCGGAATAAAAATCTCCCCTGTCCCTCCTTTCCTCTAGGGTAGGGGTGTCCCAACCTTTTGGCTTCCCAGGCCGCATTGGCCGAAAAAAACACGCAATCTGCAGCAAGACAGAAGAGGGAGCCAGCAAGATGGTAAACACCCGGGGACAGCAGAGGAAAAACACTGTATCACCCTCGACCGGGGGCCGCACAAAATACTTCATGGGACCACATGGGGCCTCGGGCCGCAGGTTGGAAACCCCTGCTCTAGGGTATACAATATTCAGAGCTTCCAGTCTCTCCTTATACATCTTCTGGCACAAACCTCCAACCATTTTCGTTGCCTTCCTCTGGACCGATTCTAGTCTTCTTATGTTCTTTGCCAGATACAGTCTCCAAAATTGAACACAATACTCCAAGTGGGGCTTCACTATCAACCTGTACAGAGGCATCAACACCTTCTTTCTTCTGGTCATGCCTCTCTCTATACAGCCTAGCATCCTTCTGGCAATAGCTACCACCCTGTCACACTGTTATATTGCCTTTAGATCTTCAGACACTATCACCCCAAGGTCCCTCTCCCCATCCGTGCATATCAGCCTCCCAACCTCCTTGGACATACGGCTCCTTTTGATTACTTTGCATTGAATTTTAGTTGCCAGATATTAGACCATTCCTCTAACTTTTGCAGATCTTGTTCATGTTTTCCACTGCCTCCTCAGTGTCTACTCTGTTATAAATCTTGGTATCATCCACAAAAAGGCAAACTTTTCCTTCTAACACTTCAGCAGTGTCGCTCACCAATCCCTGAGGGAACTCCACTACTCACCTTTCCCTCCTCCAAGTGAATTCCATTAACCACCACCCTCTGGCATCTGTCTGTCAACCAGTTTCTAATCCAGTTCATCACTTTGGGTCCCTAACTTCAGCCCATCAAGTTTGTTTGAGAGCCTTCTATAAAGAACCATATCAAAAACTTTGATGGAAACTAAATAAATTACATCTAACATATGACCTTGATCCAATTCTCTTGTCACCCAATCAAAAAATTCAATCAGATTTGTTTGGCACAATTTACCTTTAGTAAAACCATTGTTGCCTCGGATCCTGTAAACCATTTGATTCTAGGAATGTCACTATCCTTTTTTTCAGCACGCTTCCATTATTTTTCCAATAACCGAAGTGAGGCTTACCAGTCTGTAGTTTCCCACTTCATTTCTGCGACCACTTTTGTGAATAGGGACCACATCTGCTCTTTTCCAAATCCTCAGGATTCACTCCCGTCTCCAAAGATTTGTTTAACAAATCTTAATATGGACCCCCCCAGATCCTCTCTGAGCTCCCTCAATATCCTGATCCCATCGCTTTGTCCACCGTCAATTTTTCAAGATGTTCATAAACACTTTCTTTATCCTTAAATTCCCGTAACAACTTCTCAACCTCCTCCCTCTAGCAATAGGTAAGTGTGGCGGTAATCTGGGATTTACTCCCTTCACCCATGTCATCAACCTGGCTTCCAATGTCTTCTGATCCCTCTTCAGATAGAAAATTTACCAAGGCCTCCTGGAATATCCAGGATTTTAAAATATTAATATGGTACATTTGCATTTTCCTTTGAGGTTTTCTATTTCATAAAAGCAGGGTTCTTCTATCCACGTCCAGGGACCTCTCCACTGGGAGCTAAACTTGTGTGGGAATGAAAAAAACCATCAGTAGGACTTTTCCTGAATCTCCTTCCCCTAGTGTCCTGATGATAATAATGCTTTTGCCTAGCCTGGCTACATGTGTATCTTGTATGCCTGGACAATCGGCCCTTTCAGTCCCATAAGTACAAGCCTACTAGCCTGGGACTTTCTCCTTCCTCCACCCACTGTTCTTTGAGTATATCTAGGGACACATAAGAACATAAGAAGTTGCCTCCTCTGAGGCAGACCAGAGGTCCATCTCGCCCAGCGGTCCGCTCCCGCGGCAGCCCATCAGGCCTATTGCCTGAGCAGTGGTTCCCTGACTATTTCTATAACCTACCTCTACTCCATAAGAACATAAGAACACCATGTGTTCCCCATACAACATTTTGAAAGGGGAAAACCCTACAGAAGACTCTATAACTCTCCCAGTAGGAGTATAACACAAAGGGTAGTAACTGGTTCCAGGCCTCATATTTACCATATACGCCCCCCCCCCCCACCCTCCATAACATGGCGTTGAAGGTTTTATTGAACCGCTCTACCATCCTTTTAGTTTGGGGATGGTAATGGCCACAGTTATATGTTTAATGCCAAAGACCTTCCATAACTGCCTCATGGTTCTGGATTTGAAATTGGACCCTTGATCCATAGGTTTCCTCCAGGAGATTCTTATCTCACAGAACAGTTTGAGAAAATGTACAATGCAAGGGAAAAGCCCAAAGTGGGCGGCTCTATTTAGAATTACCAATATGTATAGAAACCCCAATGGGCATTTTTTCTAAGGGTCTCACAATATTCATAGCTAATGTTCACAGCAAGCAATAGGAACTAAAGGTACCCAACTAATTTATTTAGTTAGTTAGTTTTCTAGACCATTGTCCCCAAAGAGTCCAGAACGAGTTATAGGTAGGATATCTTTCCAAAACCCTCTGGCACTGGGGACAACTTTTGCAATATCTCTGTACCTCCTGATAGATCCCAGGCCAATAGAACCTCTCCAGAATTTGTGCCAGCATATTCTGTAGCCCTTTAGGGCCTGAAAAAGGGTGATCATGAGCTAGCCATATTATTGCTCTCCTAAAGGCCTGGGAAACAACCAATTGTTTCTTATATTCTCCTTTGGCTGGAGGCCATCATTTGTCTATACAGGAGGCCTTGCTCATCTGAAAACTGGGGTCCACCTGATGACCCATGCCTCCCTACCTGCTCAAAAGCCCTCTTTAAGGCAGGATACCACCACCACTGCTCCTGGGAAAAGTAAGGAAACCTGGTCCTCACATAGTCTGCGACTTGCCTTGGCCTGACCCAGGGACTGGGCTCTGTCCCTCCATGCTCCCTTCTGAATTTATCTAGACTTACACTCCCTTCCTGGCGGCTTAAAATCTCATTTTGATAGGGAAAAATCTGCCCCAGGGGTTCCTCATTAATGGTCTTCCACTTCCTTTCTCTGAGCCTGAGACCTGGTAGCTACCCTGCATTGCAAGCCCCATAGGTTCTGGGAGAAATAGGCCAATTCCCTCCCAAAAACTATCTTGAATGGTAAGCTTGGCAAAATGGCTACCTCCAACTGTTCCTGTATCTTCCAATATAAGTGGTAGCTGGTAGCTGCTCCATGGATGCACTTAATTCTCACTGACCCTCTATACTGAGTCCCCACATCCATCAATTTCCCACTCACTTGATTCTACACCCTTTGGAACAACATGGACTGATCTGCCCCAGTGGTTGAGGGGTATCAGGGATTCGGGGGGGGGGGGTGCCAGCAGCAGGAGGGAGTAGGCATCCCTCCTACCTATCGCAGTTGGGGTAGGGTGTTTTGGGTGTCAGGCAGGAGGGAGTGAGCATCCCAACTGCTGATTGGAGAGGTCCTGTGTCCACTGCAGCTGGATCAGTTAACTGCAGCAGAAGAATTCCTCCCTGATCAGCTGAGTCGGTAGGACTCTTCAGGGAGCCCTGCCGGCTCAGCCGATCGGAGATAAATTCCCCTGCCAAAATCAGCTTATGGCTGCTACAGTCTAGCAATAAAGATAGGCAGCTGAAATGTAGGCCAGGGTTTTCCAGGCTATGGTTTGGGAAAACATCCCCTTCCCTCTGGACTCTATGTCAGGTCTTCCTTTCTATTCCCCAAGGACTTCCAACTAAACCCACAGGGACCAGGCCTTCTCTTGCTGCACCCCTCCCCCCAAAAACATACTTTTGCCCTGAACTTTGAACTGCCTCTTCCTCACAGAATAAAATTACTGAACACAAAGACAGACATAGATTCAGCCAAGGGACATTTTGCCTCACCAATTTGCTTCATATTTTTGAAAGCATGAATAAACATGTGGATAAAGGTGAGCCGGTTGATGTAGTATATCTAGGTTGTAAAGATTTCTATGCACGATCAAGGAGTGATCTCAAATAAACAGAAACTTCATTCATTCCAGTTTCAAAACTAAAAAAGTCAACATACCATTTGTTGTTGCTCAGTTGTTAAAAGCCTATGGTCAGGTACTTGTCCCAGTATTCCCCGCATCTGAAATATAAAGGTAATATCTATATTAGGGATTCTTTTTTTTTTTTTTTTTTTTTTAAATAGCTGGATAGTTAAAATGTTTTTCTCAATATTATATACTAGAGTTATTGATATATTTAAGATCCTTGCATTATGTTGATCTCCTGTGTCTTTAATATGGAAGGGAACGTTGGAATGTAGCGATGGACAGCCAGAAAAATTTTTATTTCATGTTTTTTTTTCCCATGCCACTTCCAGGAATGTCTATTTTGTTCTTTTTTCTAGGTATTTGTTCATTATAGGAGCTATATCATGGAGAATGCACACTGTTTTCAAAGAAAGAGTATGTGTGCACTCTCTGGAAATAGTGCATACTCTTTAGAAAGTGTCCCCCTTTTCAAAGAGTGTGAACTATATCAACAAATGAAATAATGAAAAAATGCTGTTTTTTCTACTCATTTTCATTTGTTAACAACGAGATGGGATATGTCATTGGCGTTTTGCAATGACATGGGACCAACAGCCCATCCCTACTGGATTGTATTAAAATTGTCATAACTCCATAAAAAAAAATCAAATTTTTAATATGTTCCTCTTGATTTACTTGCCATAAATTTAAGAAACAGCTTCGTGGCGTGATGCCGAAGTTTCCAATGCTTCAAGGGACATTGGACATTGAAGCATTGGAAACTTCGGCATCACGCCACGAAGCTGTTTCTTAAATTTATGGGAAGTACCCTTCCTGTGCAGTCTTTACTGACCATATGCCTCAGGCCGCGCCCCCAGGTGGGACCTAAGGCTCCAGGGCCTATTCTGATTGGCCCACGCGCCTTAGGCCCCACCAGTAGGCGGAGCTTTAGGACGGATGGGCCAATCCGGCCTCATTCCTTCGTTGGCTGCCTGCCGGACAGGCGAGTTTGGCTCCCGTCTGTCCGGCCAACTACCAAAGGTACGGGGGAGGGGGGGGGGGGGGTCGTGGGGGTCGGCCAGGGGGGTTGCGGTCGGCTGGGGGGGCGGGTCGGAGGTTCTTGGGGGGGGGCGGTCGGTTGGGGGGGAGGGGGTTTGCGTCGAGGGCAGGAGGGCCTGGGATCCCTCCTGCCCATAATGTAGTGCGGGGTGGGGTTAGGGGGTCGCCGTGGCCAGGAGGGTTTGGGCTCCCTTCTGGCCCAACTACACAAAGGTACGGGGAAGGCGGGTGGGGGGTGTCGTGGGGGTCGGCCAGGGGGGTCGCGGGTCGGCTGGGGGACGGGCGGAGGTTCTTGGGGGGGGGGGCGGTCGTTGGGGGGGGGGGGTTGCGTCGAGGGCAGGAGGGCCTGGGATCTCTCCTGCCCGTAATGTAGTGCGGGGTGGGGTTAGGGGGTCGCCGTGGCCAGGAGGGTTTGGGCTCCCTCCTGGCCCGATATTGTTGGGGAGTCGGCGGTCCTTCGGGGTGGGGGTGCGAGTGGTCCTGCCGGGGGGGGGGGGATGTATCGGACGTCGGGGGGGCATCAGGCTTTCAGGAGGGGGACAGACCTTCAAGGGGGTACGGGACAGCGCACGGAAAGTCAGGGCAGGGCACGGAAGGCAGGGGGGGTGAACGGAGAGTCGGGACAGCGCACGGAAAGTCAGGGCGGGCGAAAGGAGCGTCGGGGCATCCTGCGCGGTATACCCGTGAGCGCGGTATACAAAAGTTTTTGTACATATCATCGTGATTTCTGCGCGCTATACCCGTGTGCGTGTTTTACACGGGTGCGCGTTATTTGCGTGAAAATACGGTAGTATGTGCTAATCGGTTAGCGCACCTTAGTAAAAGAGGGCCTTAGACAGGGGCCTATTTATAAGAACAAGAGAAAAAGGAAGACCTCAACAAAAGTTGACATTAGTGACCAATACAGTTTCAGCTTTGCTCTGGGAAAATGAAATCTGAAATCTGATTGGTCATTATAGGCAATTCCACCAGCCCTCAGCCACTCTGCCCTTCTCTCTCTCAGACACCCATACCCCATTTATTGATTGATTTTAAAAGCTTATAGCTGGCTACATCCACCAGTTCTGTGCAGGGTACAATTAAACATACATAGTAATATACTAAATTACCTGACAAGACCTAATAAAAAACATAAATAAATACAGATTGCAGATATAAAATTTACTGATAGCTACATTCAGAAAGTACTGTTTTTCAAGAGTTTTCTAAATTGCAAAACCCCAGAAAATGATCTAACTTCCACTGGCAAAGCATTCCACAAACACACACCTTGGATTGAGAACGTTGAGAGTTGATTTAGCAAAAGTTTATACAAGTTTAAAGGATTTTACTTACAGTAACATTTTATCAGTAGAGTGTAAAGAGCATGATAAATGATGCTTTTGAAACAAAGAAGCCAATAGAAGAGGAGGACTGTTGTTAGTCAACACCTTATAAAACAGACACAATATAAAACAGGCAAAATATGTTCATATCTAGCCAAATTGACAATTACTATTGCAGCTGCATTCTGGGACAGTTGCAAAGCATGTAATGATACAATAAGTTGCAATAGTAAAAAATAGGAGGCGTTATTACTACTATAACAGAGTGAAAATTAATTATAGATAAATCATCTTTAAGCCTTCTTAAAACTACTGCCTTTACCTGGGGCCTAAAAGACAGAGTAGAATCAATTAGTACACCTAGAAATCTGCATTGATCAAGTACAGGAATAGTAACACTATTAAAAAGAATTTCAGAAGGAAAGATGGTCAATCTGTCAGATTGACTCAAACCTAAATTTTGAGTTTTACCAAGATTTAATTTTTAGTTGATTGCTGACCATCCAAACACTAATTGCATTAAAACAACCTCTTAAATAATCAAGAGTTGCAGAAAATGACTCTATAAACTGGAACAATAAACTGTATATTGTCCACATAAAGATGATAACACCTAGCTGTAATAGGACCTGGCAAAGAGGTTGCAAATTGATGTTAAACAATATAGCAGACAGAGCAGATCCCTGGGATACACCTGCAGCAATAGGGCATCAATCAGAATTACTAGCCAGATAATTGACCCAAAAACTCATTTCAGATAAAAAGGAATTGAACCAGATCAACACTTTCCTACCAATACCCAACGATTTTAATCTTAGCATGAGAATCTGATGATTAATAGTGTCAAATGCTGCAGAAATGTCTAAGAAAATCTTTAGAAAGGACATATCGTGGTCAAATCTAGGGAGGTCTGCTGTCTGCCTGGAGCCAGGATACGAGATGTCACCGCCAGTCTGGATAGACTACTCACGCCCCGAGACCACTTTCCTATGCTTCTTGTCCACATAGGAACCAACGACACTGCCAGGAACACACCAGAGACCATCACCAGAGACTTTGGAGCACTGGGTGAGAGGCTGAAGCGGACAGGAGCGCAGGTGGTTTTCTCATCGATCCTCCCAGTTAGAGGCAAGGGAAGAGCCAGAGATGAACGTATCCTGAGGACGAACGAGTGGCTACAGGGATGGTGTCGGGATATGAACTTCGGATTCCTAAACCATGGGGAAGCGCTACAAGGACTTCAAGGACCAGACGGACTCCATCTGACCAGTAGGGGTAAGAACGTCTTCGGACACCGACTAGCCCGCCTGCTTCACAGGGCTTTAAACTAGGTAAGTCGGGGGAGGGTACCCATTCACATATTAGTGCAGAAAGGAATTATCCTGATGAGGTGAGTCGAAACTCCGCTTCCATGTCCATGGTAAGTACCCACATTGCAAACAGTTCTTTGGGAGTCACACCGACCCGGGTAGGATATGCCTCACAGGGACTTAGCAAACACAAGATATGGAGGGCCATGTATGTCAATGCACACAGTTTAGGTAACAAAATTCTAGAATTGGAGGCTGAAATAAGGAATGCCGACCTAGATGTGGTGGCAATATCTGAAACTTGGTTCACGGACTCACATGGGTGGGATATGGCTATACCGGGCTACAATCTACTTCGTCAGGACAGAGAGGGCAGGTTAGGAGGGGGGTAGCTCTATACATTAAAGAGGACATCAAAACCACCAGGATCACAAATGTCAAGTACACCAGGGAGTCCCTCTGGGTAAACCTGGCAAGAGGCAGAGAAAAATGCCTGTATCTAGGTGTGGTATACAGACCCCCAAGACAACTGGAAGACATGGACGCAGAATTAATTGAAGACATAGAGAATATCACTCTACGAGGAGAAGCTGTACTGCTAGGGGACTTCAATATGCCTGATGCAGACTGGAACTCATTTTCAGCGACAACCAGCGGTAGCAGGAGGCTTTTAACCTCCATAAAGGGAGCACGTCTCAAACAAATGGTAACGGAGCCCACTAGGGCCCAGGCGATCCTCGACCTGGTACTCACCAACGGGGAAAGCGTCTCAGAGGTTTCAGTAGGAGATACGCTAGCCTCCAGCGACCACAACATAGTATGGTTCAACCTTAGGAAAGGCTTCCCTAGATCAAACACGAAAACAAAGGTACTCAATTTCCGGGGCACAGACTTCGCACGCATGGGAGATTTCGTCCATCAGACGCTGCAGGACCAAGCGGAGACGGATGATGTAGAAGCTAAGTGGTTAACACTGAAATCAACCATACATGAAGCAACTAGCCGCTTCATAAAATCAGTAAATAAATGACAAAGAAACAATAAACCCCAATGGTTCACCGCGGAGATCTCGCACCTCATTAAGGAGAAGAAAAAAGCGTTTCTCTCCTACAAGCGCACAGAGAAAAGAGAGGAAAAAGTAGAATATAGGACCAGGTCTACAGCGGTCAAAATGGCAGTTAGGGAGGCAAAACTTCAAGTGGAAGAAATTCTGGCAAAAAACATTAAAAAGGGGGACAAATCCTTCTTCAGGTATATTAGTGACAGAAAAAAGAACACAGGCGGGATAGTACGCCTTAGAAGACCGGACGGAAGTTACGTGGAAGCAGATTCCGATAAAGCCGAACTACTGAATGAATACTTCTGCTCAGTCTTCACCTGTGAGGCACCGGGACACGGTCCGTAGTTGAAGGCAACACAAAGCACAGAAGACCCGTTTCAGAATTTTGAGTTCACACCAGGTGAAGTTTACAGTGAACTGGCAAGACTCAAACACCAGGTGAAGTTTACAGTGAACTGGCAAGACTCAAGGTGAACAAAGCCATGGGACCAAACAATTTGCACCCAAGAGTGCTCAGAGAATTGAGCGATGTCCTGGCGAAACCGTTGGCTGAGCTATTCAATCTCTCCCTAAGTAAGGGGAAATTCCCCTGGACTGGAAATCAGGAGTCTTGAAGATCTTTGGGTATATGAGCAATAATGTGAACCACTTGAAATACCATTTACAGTAAATTAAATACATTTACTGCAAGGCTGCGGTACAACGGCGTTTTGATACAAACGGCATTTCAAGTGGTTCACATTATTGTTCATATACCCAAAGATCTTCAAGACTCCCGACGCAGGCCGTAGGGCCGAAACATGTACATGTCGGGTCGAGTTACTTTGGATGAATAAAGATCAATCAGATGAGTTGAAAGACACTTTTATTTGTGCACCTTTCTGATTGGACAATTCCACCCAGATTTGTTACCTTGTATCTTGTGGATTTGCTTCCCCTGTTATCTGTGGGTCAGACCAGTGGTACATCGTGCCCAGCAGTCCGCTTACGCGGTGGCCCCCAGCTCAAAGACTAGTGCTTTCCCTGGAGGGTTTCAGTTTTCTACGACTCTCTGGTTGAAGAACTTCCTTACGTTTGTACGGAATCTATCCCTTTTCAACTTTAGAGAGTGCCCTCTTGTTCTCCTTACAATCTATCTTTATCTGCTAAGTCTATTCTCTTCAGTACCTTGAATGTTGCAATCAAGTCCCCTCTCAGTCTCCTCTTTTCAAGGGAGAAGAGGCTCAGTTTCTCCAATCTCTCACTGTACGGCAATTCCTCCAGCCCCTTAACCATTTTAGTCATTCTTCTCTGGACCCTTTCAAGTAGTACTACAAATTCATGCTGACATCCTTCCAATCTACCCTCTCGCTTGCCAAACAGGACTACTACAACCGTTTAACTAACTCTCTTAGTGCCAACCTGCACCATCTTTTTGCCACGCTTGACTCTCTACTCAAAGTGCCCTGCCTCTAATCCCCTCTTTGCTATCCCCCAGACGATGGCAGAGATCTTCCATTACAAGATTCAGAAGATCCACCTTGCATTCTCAACAATGTTGCCTCCTCCGCCGTCCCTTCTGACTGTCCGCTCTGTCGACCTCCCTTCGATAACCCTTACGACCCTTTCTTACTTTTCTGAAGTTACGGAGGAGGAAACTGCTCGCCTTCTCTCATCCTCTGATCCGATTTCTACCTGCCTACTGAGATCCATCGCTCCCTCTGTGATCCTTCCCTTCTGTCATATCCTCATCCTCTCGCTCTTCACTGCTACGGTTCCTGATGACTTTAAACATGTTGTAGTTACGACCCTCCTTAAAAAGCCCTCACTTGACCTTACGTCCCCCCTCCAAATACTGCCCTATTTCCCTCCTCCCCTTCCTATCCAAACTTCTTGAACGTGCTTTTCACCGTCGTTGCCTGGACTTCCTTATTCTCATAATATTCTTGACCCGCTTCAATCGGGCTTTCACCCTCTCCACTCTATGGAAACTGCCCTTGCTAAAGTCTCCAATGACCTGTTCCTGGCCAAATCCGATGCATTCTACTCTATTCTCATTCTTCTCGATCTGTCTGCTGCCTTTGACACTGTTGATTACTGCCTCCTTCTCAACACGTTGTCCTTGCTGGGATTCCTGGGTTCTGCTCTCTCCTAGTTTTCTTCCTATCTCTCTCGTCGTACCTTCAGCGTATGTTACGGTGGATCCTCCACCGCCGCCATCCCACTGTCTATTGCCAAGGCTCTGTCCTGGGCCCTCTCCTCTTTTCCCTATATACCATCTCCTTGGTACACTGATCTCCTCTCATGGTTTTCAATATCACCTCTATGCGATGATTCCCAGATCTACCTCTCCAAGCTGGACATCCCTGTGGAAGTTCTGCCTGAATTTCAGCCTGCCTGTCCGACATTGCCGCTTGGATGTCTCGCTGACATCTCAAACTGAATATGGCTAAAACTGAACTCATTATCTTTCCCCCCAAACCCGCCTCCCCCTTCTCGCCGTTCTTTATCTCTATGGATAATGCTATCCTTCTCCCTGTCTTGTTGGCTCGCAACCTTGGAGTGATCTTTGACTCCTCTCTTTCCTTCTCTGCTTAGATCCAACAGACCGTCAATCCTGTCGCTTCCTCCTCTGTAACATTACCAAAATCCATTCTCTTCTCTCTGAACACACAACCAAAACCCTTGTCCACGCTTTCGTCACCTCACGCTTAGACTACTGCAACGTATTTCTCTCAGGCCTCCCGCGCACCTGTCTTTCACCTCATCTTTTTTTTTTTTTAGTCTTTATTAAGTTTTCAAAGCTAACAAAAAGTGCAAAACAATATACATGCAGATAATAATCATAATAAGCACTTATAATCAATCAGTATCAATACAAAATAAAAGCCCCTCTCCAATCCAACATTTTCCATATAGCCCACCACCCTTCCCTGGATGTGTGGGTGCTAAAACAAAGCCCCCCACCCTCCCCTGGATGTGTGGGTGCTAAAACAAAGGAAAATAAAGTTAAAAAACAACTATAACGAATCCACAAAAGACGTCAATGGACCCCAAATCCGTTCAAAATGCTGCTGCGCGACTCGTATTCTGTGAGAGCAGCTATTCTCACATTACCCCTCTCTTCAAGTCACTTCATTGGCTCCCCGATCATTTCCAAATACAGTTTAAACTCCTCTTGCTGATCTACAAGTGCGTTCACCCTGAAGTCCCCTGAAATCTCTCCTCGCTCATCCCCCCCTAGGCTCCACCCCCCTCACCGTGATCTCTGCTCATCGGGCAAACCCTTCTTTTCTGTACCCTTCTCTTCCACTGCCAACTCCAGACTTCATCCCTTCTTTCTTGTGGCGCCGTATGCCTGGAACAGGTTGCCTGAATCAATATGTTGTGCTCTGTCCCTGACAGTGTTCAAATCCATGCTAAAGGCCCACTTTTTTGAAACTGCTTTCAACTCTTAACTCCCCTCACTGCTGTCAGATACCTATACCCACTATAATCTCCTCAATCATGCTGCTGTCAGATACCTATACCCACTATAATCTCCTCAACCCTGCTGCTGTCAGATACCTATACCCACTATAACCTTCCCAACCCTGAAATGTCCTGTCTAAATTAGACTGTCTAAATTAATATCTTCTGAGCAGGGACCGTCTATTGTATGTTAAAATGTATAGCGCTGCATACGCCTTTCAGCGCTATAAAGATAATAAAATAGTAGTAGCAGTAGTAGTGGCCAATACTCATTTTAGTGCCTCAAATTTTAGACCCATTTCTGGGTATATTTGACCTGCTGATTCAAAAAAATGGCAAGAGTTTCCTCCCATCAGCTCTACTTTTTGAGATACAGAACATGTGCCATATACCACTCTTCACTCTGCTCGCCCATTAAAAAAATCCGAAGAAAGGGAGTTAGTTGGACATAGTAGTCTTGCTTGACCTGTGTATGCGCAGAATTAAAGGAGGTCAGCATAAATTTAAAGAGAAGTCAGCACATGTGCGAGATTTGAGCCAAAGATGCTCGGCACTGCGGGTATAGGAACATAAGTAAGGGATACTGGGAGTGAGCCAAGGTTGAGGTTTGGTACGCCTGACAGAGCGAGGAACATGGGGAGCAAGGGTGTCCAGAACAGAGGAGAGAATAGAGTTGTACGACAAGACAGCCTCCACTGCCATCATGCTCTCTCAATTTATGTGATTTGGATATGTTTTACTTGAGTGGAAATATTCTATGCTTTTATTCTATTCTCTTCACATAAAGGAACTCTCTGTGTGTACTGACCTTAGTTCTTTCAATGTATACACATTATTTTCTGATTAGAGATCCTCAGTGTTCATCCCACGCTTGATTGAACTTTGTCACCATTTTCTTCTATATCACAACCTCCCCTCGGGAGTACATTCCATGCATCAACCACTCTCTCCATAAAGAAGAATTTCCTAACATTACTCTTGAATCTACCACCTCTCAACCATTTTCCTTTCTCTGGAATAGATTTTGTTCTATTTTAATACCTTTCAAGTATCTGAATAAAATCTCCCCTGTCCCTCCTTTCCTCTAGGGCAGGGGTGTCCAACCTTTTGGCTTCCCAGGGCCGCATTGGCCGAAAAAAAACACGCAATCTGCAGCAAGACAGAAGAGGGAGCCAGCAAGATGGTAAACACCCGGGGACAGCAGAGGAAAACACTGTATCACCCTCGACCGGGGCCGCACAAAATACTTCATGGGACCACATGGGGCCCTCGGGCCGCAGGTTGGAAACCCCTGCTCTAGGGTATACAATATTCAGAGCTTCCAGTCTCTCCTTATACATCTTCTGGCACAAACCTCCAACCATTTTCGTTGCCTTCCTCTGGACCGCTTCTAGTCTTCTTATGTTCTTTGCCAGATACAGTCTCCAAAATTGAACACAATACTCCAAGTGGGGCTTCACTATCAACCTGTACAGAGGCATCAACACCTTCTTTCTTCTGGTCATGCCTCTCTCTATACAGCCTAGCATCCTTCTGGCAATAGCTACCACCCTGTCACACTGTTTATTTGCCTTTAGATCTTCAGACACTATCACCCCAAGGTCCCTCTCCCCATCCGTGCATATCAGCCTCCCAACCTCCTTGGACATACGGCTCCTTTTGATTACTTTGCATTGAATTTTAGTTGCCAGATATTAGACCATTCCTCTAACTTTTGCAGATCTTGTTCATGTTTTCCACTGCCTCCTCAGTGTCTACTCTGTTATAAATCTTGGTATCATCCACAAAAAGGCAAACTTTTCCTTCTAACACTTCAGCAGTGTCGCTCACCAATCCCTGAGGGACTCCACTACTCACCTTTCCCTCCTCCAAGTGAATTCCATTAACCACCACCCTCTGGCATCTGTCTGTCAACCAGTTTCTAATCCAGTTCATCACTTTGGGTCCTAACTTCAGCCCATCAAGTTTGTTTGAGAGCCTTCTATAAAGAACCATATCAAAAACTTTGATGGAAACTAAATAAATTACATCTAACATATGACCTTGATCCAATTCTCTTGTCACCCAATCAAAAAATTCAATCAGATTTGTTTGGCACAATTTACCTTTAGTAAAACCATGTTGCCTCGGATCCTGTAAACCATTTGATTCTAGGAATGTCACTATCCTTTTTTTCAGCACGCTTCCATTATTTTTCCAATAACCGAAGTGAGGCTTACCAGTCTGTAGTTTCCCACTTCATTTCTGCGACCACTTTTGTGAATAGGGACCACATCTGCTCTTTTCCAATCCTCAGGATTCACTCCCGTCTCCAAAGATTTGTTTAACAAATCTTTAATAGGACCCCCCAGATCCTCTCTGAGCTCCCTCAATATCCTGATCCCATCGCTTTGTCCACCGTCAATTTTTCAAGATGTTCATAAACACTTTCTTTATCCTTAAATTCCCGTAACAACTTCTCAACCTCCTCCCTCTAGCAATAGGTAAGTGTGGCGGTAATCTGGGATTTACTCCCTTCACCCATGTCATCAACCTGGCTTCCAATGTCTTCTGATCCCTCTTCAGATAGAAAATTTACCAAGGCCTCCTGGAATATCCAGGATTTTAAAATATTAATATGGTACATTTGCATTTTTCCTTTGAGGTTTTCTATTTCATAAAAGCAGGGTTCTTCTATCCACGTCCAGGGACCTCTCCACTGGGAGCTAAACTTGTGTGGGAATGAAAAAACCATCAGTAGGACTTTCCTGAATCTCCTTCCCCTAGTGTCCTGATGATAATAATGCTTTTGCCTAGCCTGGCTACATGTGTATCTTGTAAGCCTGGACAATCGGCCCTTTCAGTCCCATAAGTACAAGCCTACTAGCCTGGGACTTTCTCCTTCCTCCACCCACTGTTCTTTGAGTATATCTAGGACACATAAGAACATAAGAAGTTGCCTCCTCTGAGGCAGACCAGAGGTCCATCTCGCCCAGCGGTCCGCTCCCGCGGCAGCCCATCAGGCCTATTGCCTGAGCAGTGGTCCCTGACTATTTCTATAACCTACCTCTACTCCATAAGAACATAAGAACACCATGTGTTCCCCATACAACATTTTGAAAGGGGAAAACCCTACAGAAGACTCTATACTCTCCCAGTAGGAGTATAACACAAAGGGTAGTAACTGGTTCCAGGCCTCATATTTACCATATACGCCCCCCCCCCCACCCTCCATAACATGGCGTTGAAGGTTGTATTTAAACGCTCTACCATCCTTTTAGTTTGGGGATGGTAAGTGGCCACAGTTATATGTTTAATGCCAAAGACCTTCCATAACTGCCTCATGGTTCTGGATTTGAAATTGGACCCTTGATCCATAGGTTTCCTCCAGGAGATTCTTATCTCACAGAACAGTTTGAGAAAATGTACAATGCAAGGGAAAAGCCTAAAGTGGGCGGCTCTATTTAGAATTACCAATATGTATAGAAACCCCATGGGCATTTTTTCTAAGGGTCTCACAATATTCATAGCTAATGTTCACAGCAAGCAAAGGAACTAAAGGTACCCAACTATTTATTTAGTTAGTTAGTTTTCTAGACCATTGTCCCCAAAGAGTCCAGAACGAGTTATAGGTAGGATATCTTTCCAAAATCCTCTGGCACTGGGGACAACTTTTGCAATATCTCTGTACCTCCTGATAGATCCCAGGCCAATAGAACCTCTCCAGAATTTGTGCCAGCATATTCTGTAGCCCTTTAGGGCCTGAAAAAGGGTGATCATGAGCTAGCCATATTATTGCTCTCCTAAAGGCCTGGGAAACAACCAATTGTTTCTTATATTCTCCTTTGGCTGGAGGCCATCATTTGTCTATACAGGAGGCCTTGCTCATCTGAAAACTGGGGTCCACCTGATGACCCATGCCTCCCTACCTGCTCAAAAGCCTTCTTTAAGGCAGGATACCACCACCACTGCTCCTGGGAAAAGTAAGGAAACCTGGTCCTCACATAGTCTGCGACTTGCCTTGGCCTGACCCAGGGACTGGGCTCTGTCCCTCCATGCTCCCTTCTGAATTTATCTAGACTTACACTCCCTTCCTGGCGGCTTAAAATCTCATTTTGATAGGGAAAAATCTGCCCCAGGGGTTCCTCATTAAGGTCTTCCACTTCCTTTCTCTGAGCCTGAGACCTGGTAGCTACCCTGCATTGCAAGCCCCATAGGTTCTGGGAGAAATAGGCCAATTCCCTCCCAAAAACTATCTTGAATGGTAAGCTTGGCAAAATGGCTACCTCCAGCTGTTCCTCTATCTTCCAATATAAGTGGTAGCTGGTAGCTGCTCCATGGATGCACTTAATTCTCACTGACCCTCTATACTGAGTCCCCACATCCATCAATTTCCCACTCACTTGATTCTACACCCTTTGGAACAACATGGACTGATCTGCCCCAGTGGTTGAGGGGTATCAGGGATTCGGGGGGGGGGGGGTGCCAGCAGCAGGAGGGAGTAGGCATCCCTCCTACCTATCGCCGTTGGGGTGGGGGGTTTTGGGTGTCAGGCAGGAGGGAGTGAGCATCCCAACTGCTGATTGGAGAGGTCCTGTGTCCACTGCAGCTGGATCAGTTAACTGCAGCAGAAGAATTCCTCCCTGATCAGCTGAGTCGGTAGGACTCTTCAGGGAGCCCTGCCGGCTCAGCCGATCGGAGATAAATTCCCCTGCCAAAATCAGCTTATGGCTGCTACAGTCTAGCAATAAAGATAGGCAGCTGAAATGTAGGCCAGGGTTTTCCAGGCTATGGTTTGGGAAAACATCCCCTTCCCTCTGGACTCTATGTCAGGTCTTCCTTTCTATTCCCCAAGGACTTCCAACTAAACCCACAGGGACCAGGCCTTCTCTTGCTGCACCCCTCCCCCCAAAAACATACTTTTGCTCTGAACTTTGAACTGCCTCTTCCTCACAGAATAAAATTACTGAACACAAAGACAGACATAGATTCAGCCAAGGGACATTTTGCCTCACCAATTTGCTTCATATTTTTGAAAGCATGAATAAACATGTGGATAAAGGTGAGCCGGTTGATGTAGTATATCTAGGTTGTAAAGATTTCTATGCACGATCAAGGAGTGATCTCAAATAAACAGAAACTTCATTCATTCCAGTTTCAAAACTAAAAAAGTCAACATACCATTTGTTGTTGCTCAGTTGTTAAAAGCCTCTGGTCAGGTACTTGTCCCAGTATTCCCTGCATCTGAAATATAAAGGTAATATCTATATTAGGGATTCTTTTTTTTTTTTTTTTTAAATAGCTGGATAGTTAAAATGTTTTCTCAATATTATATACTAGAGTTATTGATATATTTAAGATCCTTGCATTATGTTGATCTCCTGTGTCTTTAATATGGAAGGGAACGTTGGAATGTAGCGATGGACAGCCAGAAAAATTTTTATTTCATGTTTTTTTTTCCCATGCCACTTCCAGGAATGTCTATTTTGTTCTTTTTTCTAGGTATTTGTTCATTATAGGAGCTATATCATGGAGAATGCACACTGTTTTCAAAGAAAGAGTATGTGTGCACTCTCTGGAAATAGTGCATACTCTTTAGAAAGTGTCCCCCTTTTCAAAGAGTGTGAACTATATCAACAAATGAAATAATGAAAAATGCTGTTTTTCTACTCATTTTCATTTGTTAACAACGAGATGGGATATGTCATTGGCGTTTTGCAATGACATGGGACCAACAGCCCATCCCTACTGGATTGTATTAAAATTGTCATAACTCCATAAAAAAAAATCAAATTTTTAATATGTTCCTCTTGATTTACTTGCCATAAATTTAAGAAACAGCTTCGTGGCGTGATGCCGAAGTTTCCAATGCTTCAAGGGACATTGGACATTGAAGCATTGGAAACTTCGGCATCACGCCACGAAGCTGTTTCTTAAATTTATGGGAAGTACCCTTCCTGTGCAGTCTTTACTGATCATGTGCCTCAGGCCGCGCCCCCAGGTGGGACCTAAGGCTCCAGGGCCTATTCTGATTGGCCCACGCGCCTTAGGCCCCACCAGTAGGCGGAGCTTTAGGACGGATGGGCCAATCCGGCCTCATTCCTTCGTTGGCTGCCTGCCGGACAGGCGAGTTTGGCTCCCGTCTGTCCGGCCAACTACCAAAGGTACGGGGAAGGGGGGTGGGGGGGTCGTGGGGGTCGGCCAGGGGGGTCGCGGTCGGCTGGGGGGGCGGTCGGAGGTTCTTGGGGGGGGCGGTCGTTGGGGGGGAGGGGGTTTGCGTCGAGGGCAGGAGGGCCTGGGATCCCTCCTGCCCATAATGTAGTGCGGGGTGGGGTTAGGGGGTCGCCGTGGCCAGGAGGGTTTGGGCTCCCTTCTGGCCCAACTACAGAAAGGTACGGGGAAGGCGGGTGGGGGTGTCGTGGGGGTCGGCCAGGGGGGTCGCGGGTCGGCTGGGGGACGGGCGGAGGTTCTTGGGGGGGGGGCGGTCGTTGGGGGGAGGGGGTTTGCGTCGAGGGCAGGAGGGCCTGGGATCCCTCCTGCCCGTAATGTAGTGCGGGGTGGGGTTAGGGGGTCGCCGTGGCCAGGAGGGTTTGGGCTCCCTCCTGGCCCGATATTGTTGGGGAGTCGGCGGTCCTTCGGGGTGGGGGGGCGAGTGGTCCTGCCGGGGGGGGATGTATCGGACGTCGGGGGGGCATCAGGCTTTCAGGATGGGGACAGACCTTCAAGGGGGTACAGGACAGCGCACGGAAGTCAGGGGGGGTGAACGGAGAGTCGGGACAGCGCACGGAAAGTCAGGGCGGGCGAAAGGAGCGTCGGGCATCATGTGCGGTATACCCGTGAGCGCGGTATACAAAAGTTTTTGTACATATCATCGTGATTTCAGCGCGCTATACCCGTGTGCGCGTTTTACACGGGTGCGCGTTATTTGCGTGAAAATACGGTAGTATGTGCTAATCGGTTAGCGCACCTTAGTAAAAGAGGGCCTTAGACAGGGCCTATTTATAAGAACAAGAGAAAAGGAAGACCTCAACAAAAGTTGACATTAGTGACCAATACAGTTTCAGCTTTGCTCTGGGAAAATGAAATCTGAAATCTGATTGGTCATTATAGGCAATTCCACCAGCCCTCAGCCACTCTGCCCTTCTCTCTCTCAGACACCCATACCCCATTTATTGATTGATTTTAAAAGCTTATAGCTGGCTACATCCACCAGTTCTGTGCAGGGTACAATTAAACATACATAGTAATATACTAAATTACCTGACAAGACCTAATAAAAAACATAAATAAATACAGATTGCAGATATAAAATTTACTGATAGCTACATTCAGAAAGTACTGTTTTTCAAGAGTTTTCTAAATTGCAAAACCCCAGAAAATGATCTAACTTCCACTGGCAAAGCATTCCACAAACACACACCTTGGATTGAGAACGTTGAGAGTTGATTTAGCAAAAGTTTATACAAGTTTAAAGGATTTTACTTACAGTAACATTTTATCAGTAGAGTGTAAAGAGCATGATAAATGATGCTTTTGAAACAAAGAAGCCAATAGAAGAGGAGGACTGTTGTTAGTCAACACCTTATAAAACAGACACAATATAAAACAGGCAAAATATGTTCATATCTAGCCAAATTGACAATTACTATTGCAGCTGCATTCTGGGACAGTTGCAAAGCATGTAATGATACAATAAGTTGCAATAGTAAAAAATAGGAGGCGTTATTACTACTATAACAGAGTGAAAATTAATTATAGATAAATCATCTTTAAGCCTTCTTAAAACTACTGCCTTTACCTGGGGCCTAAAAGACAGAGTAGAATCAATTAGTACACCTAGAAATCTGCATTGATCAAGTACAGGAATAGTAACACTATTAAAAAGAATTTCAGAAGGAAAGATGGTCAATCTGTCAGATTGACTCAAACCTAAATTTTGAGTTTTACCAAGATTTAATTTTAGTTGATTGCTGACCATCCAAACACTAATTGCATTAAAACAACCTCTTAAATAATCAAGAGTTGCAGAAAAAGCACAGTTACTTACCGTAACAGGTGTTATCCAGGGACAGCAGGCATATATTCTCACACATGGGTGACGTCATCTACGGAGCCCCAGCGCGGACAGCTTTTTCAGCAAACTTGCTAGAAGTTTCAAGTTTGCACACTGCACCACGCATGTGCTAGCCTTCTCGCCACTAGAGGGCGCATCCCCACCTCGTGGTCCTCAGTTCCATATTCCAGTAAAGAAAAGCCATCCCCGGGGAGGTGGGCGGGTTGTGAGAATATATGCCTGCTGTCCCTGGATAACACCTGTTACGGTAAGTAACTGTGCTTTATCCCAGGACAAGCAGGCATGATATTCTCACACATGGGTGACCTCCAAGCCAACCAGACAAAGGGCAGGTGGGAAGATGGCAATTTAAGAAAACAAGTTACGTAACACCGACTGGCCAAACCGGCCGTCACTCCTGGACAAGGAGTCCAAACAGTAGTGGGAGGTGAACGTATGAACCGAAGACCAGGTGGCAGCCTTACATATGTCCTCCATAGGAGTAGAACGGAGGAAAGCAACCGAAGCTGCCATCGCCCGGACCTTATGACCCGTGACTCGACCCGAGAGCGGGAGACCAGCCTGAGCGTAGCAAAAAGAGATACAAGCAGCTAACCAATTGGACAAGGTACGCTTGGAAACCGGATGTCCTAACCGATTAGGATCAAAGGACAAAAATAATTGAGGAACCTTCCGATGAGACTTAGTACGTTGGAGATAAAAAGCCAACGCCCTCTTACAGTCAAGCGTGTGAAGCGCCGATTCACCATGATGAGAATGGGGCTTTGGAAAAAATACCGGAAGAACAATGGACTGATTGAGGTGGAAATCAGACACAACCTTAGGTAAAAATTTAGGATGGGTGCGAAGAACCACCTTGTCATGATGAAACACCGTGAAAGGAGGGTCCGCCACCAAAGCCTGCAGTTCGCTAATCCGACGAGCGGACGTGAGCGCAATCAAAAAGACTACTTTCCAAGTGAGAAATTTAAGAAGAGCTTTATCAATAGGCTCAAAAGGAGGTTTCATCAGTTGAGCCAAGACCACATTAAGATCCCATACCACAGGGGGAGGCTTGAGAGGGGGATGAACATTCACAAGACCTCTCATGAAACGAGAAACCAGAGGATGTAAGGAGAGGGAACGACCCTCTAGATGATGATGAAATGCAGCAATTGCACTAAGATGCACTCGAATAGAAGTCGTCTTCAGACCAGAATTCGCCAGATGCAACAGATATTCCAGTACCGAAGACACAGGGACTGAATCTGGATCCAGGTGGTTGGTGGAACACCAAGAAGAAAATCTGGTCCACTTCTGGGAATAACAAAGCCTAGTCGAGACCTTGCGAGAGGCCTCTAAGATCTCCCGCACTGAGTGAGACACCGGAATCGAAGTCAAGTGGAAAGGAACCAAGCGGTCAGATGTAACGACTGAAGATTTGGATGTAACAGCGAACCCCGACTCTGAGATAGCAGAGAGGGAAAGACAGGTAGAAGCAGAGGTTCCCTGACACTGAGTTGAAGGAGCAGGGAGAACCAGTGTTGTCTTGGCCAACGAGGCGCAATGAGAATCATAGTGGCTCTGGTCGATTTTAGATGAACCAGCGTTCTCAAAATCAGAGGAAAAGGAGGGAATGCATAAAGGAACCTCCCCTCCCAGTCGAGAAGAAAAGCATCGGCCTCGAGACGGTCCTGGGAGTACATCCGAGAGCAGTAGAGGGGTAGCTTGCAAGTCTCGGGTGAAGCAAACAGATCCACCTGAGGAGTCCCCCATCGGTCGAAGACCTCGCGTAGAACTCGGGAGTTCAGAGACCACTCGTGCGGCTGGAGGAGACGACTGAGCTTGTCTGCCAGACAATTCAGCTCCCCCTGAATGTAAACCGCCCGCAAGAAAATGTTCTGAGAGACGGCCCACGTCCAAAGCCGAATGGCTTCCTGGCACAGAGGCCAAGAGCCCGTCCCGCCTTGCTTGTTGACGTAATACATGGCCACCTGGTTGTCCGTTCGAACGAGAACTACTCGATCGTGCAGGAGGTGACTGAAGGTCCGAGCGGCCAGATAAATGGCACGAAGTTCCAATACGTTGATGTGACACAGACGATCTGTGGCCGACCATAGGCCCTGCGTTCGTAAACCGTCCAGATGAGCCCCCCACGCATACTCCGAAGAGTCCGTGGTTAGGACCTTGCAATGCGGAGGGACGCGAAAGAGCAAACCCCCGGACAGATTGGTAGAGCTGGTCCACCAACGGAGCGAGCGTCTGAAAGACGGAGTCACAGTCAAGCGTCGAGACAGCGGGTCGCGGTCCTGACGCCATTGGGAAGCCAGGGTCCACTGAGGGATCCTCAGGTGCAACCGAGCAAAGGGGGTCACCTGGACCGTCGACGCCATGTGCCCCAAAAGCACCATCATGCGTCGAGCCGAAACTACCTTCAGTTGCGAAACCTGTCGGCCCAGGCGAATCAGGGCCTCCAGTCGCGGGGAAGGAAGGAAAGCCCGGAGGAGAACCGTGTCCAGCACGGCCCCTATGAACTGTAGGGATTGGGTCGGCTGCAAGTGAGACTTGGGAAAGTTCACCTCGAACCCCAGACCCTGAAGAATCGTGATAGTCTGTTGGGTCGCTGAAATAACCCCCTCCCTTGTCGGGGCCTTGATCAACCAATCGTCCAGATAGGGAAAGACCTGCAACCCCCGGGAACGCAGAGCAGCCGCGACTACCACCATGCATTTCGTGAATACCCGAGGGGACGAAGCCAGACCGAAGGGTAGTACACGGTATTGAAGGTGCAAATCCCCGACCTGAAATCTCAAAAACTTCCGAAAGGCGGGATGCACCGGAACATGGGTGTACGCTTCTTTCAAATCGAGGGAGCACATCCAGTCCCCCTCGTCCAACAGGGTATATAGGATCGGAAGCGACAGCATACGGAACTTCTCCCGGACCAGGAACTTGTTGAGCTTCCGAAGGTCCAAAATGGGGCGCAGGTCCCCGGTCTTTTTGGGGACCAAAAAGTAACGGGAATAAAATCCCCTGCCTCGCTGGTCGGGAGGCACCCGTTCGACCGCCCGAAGGCTCAACAAGGCCCCGGCTTCCTCTCGAAGAAGGGTCAACTGGCTTCGATTGGACGGGCACGCCCCGGGGGGCCTGTCTGTAGGCTGTTTGGAGAAGTTTAACGAATAGCCCTCTGAGACGGTCCGGAGCACCCATGCGTCTGACGTAATCCCAGACCAAGTCTCGGCAAAAGCCGTGAGCCGACCCCCGATGGGCAGGGGGTTGAGCGACCTCGCGGGGCCAGCCCCCGGCCGCTCATCCCGTCAAAAAGACGGCGCCGGTTTGGACACCCCCTGCGCAGCTGCTTTGGCGGGTCCCCCTCTACCCTGTTGGGTAGGGCGCCGGGGTGGAGGCCTGGAAAAGGCCGGTGTAGATTTTTGCGGGTACCGCCTAGGCGGCTGTTTAAAAGGCCTCTGAGCCGGCGGCTTAGGCTTTGGACGAACCAGAGACGCCAGAGAGCGTTCCTGCTCCGAAAGCTTTTTGGTGGCCGCATCCAGGGAGTCGTCAAATAACTCCGACCCGATGCAGGGTAAATTGGCTAAGCGCTCCTGCAAGTTGGGGTCCATCTCGAGGGTCCGTAGCCAAGCCAGCCGGCGCATGGCTACCGCACAAGCCGAGACCCTCGAGGCAAGCTCAAAAGCGTCATAGACCGCATGGAACAGATAGAATCTGAGTTGGGACAGGTTTGACGCAAAGGCGGCAAATTTAACCTTGTGCGACTCCGGAATCACCCCCTGAAAATCCGGCAGATCCTTGATCATGGACCTGAGGTAGGAAGAGTAGGCGAAAGCATAATTGAGGACCCTTGTGGCCATCTGGGAATTCGCGTACAGCCGACGGCCGAATTTATCAAGGGTCCGACCCTCTCTCCCCGGGGGGACAGCAGCCGAGACTCTAGAAGGCTGCGTGCGCTTAAGAGCCGACTCCACCAAGAGCGACTGATGGGAGAGCTGCCCCTTGTCAAACCCCTTAGGGGGAAGGGTCCGGTATTTGGATTCCATCTTAGTGGGCACTACCGCCACTGTAAGAGGGGTCTCAAGGTTCCGCAGTAAGGTATGAAGGAGGACCTTGTGAAGTGGAAGGCGGGGAGATTCCCGTTGAGGGACAGGAGAATCTTGTTCCTCCAAAAAGTCTGAGGTATAGTGCGACCCTGCCGTCAGGTCCACCCCCAAAGCCTTCGCCATGTCATGGACAAACTTGGAAAAAGAAGATGTCCGTGCAGGCGGGGAGGGTGACCGAGACTTCTCAACCGAGCCGAAAGGAGAGGCCTGGCGAGAATACCCGACCTGACCCCCGGACCCCGAACCCCAAGAGGCACGATCCCGTGACCTCGAAGGAGTCGGGGACACCGTCCGGCGAAGAGACCCCCGTGGGGAACCCCCCGGGGTACGGGGTATAGAGGCCCGTCCCTTCCGCCTCGGTGAGGAGGCACGGGAACTCTCCCTGATCGGGGACCGTAAAAGATCTGGGTTGTCGAGGCGGAGTTCCTCGACCCGCAAGGCTCCGGTCTCGGGCGGAGTCGAGTGACGACTCCTCCGAGACGAGGCTCGAGACCGCTTCGACCGTTTAAGACGGTGCTTCGCCCGAGGCTTACTCGAGGGCGAGGATCCCCGTGACGACCTCGGGGACGAGGAAGAGGAGATCCGGCGTACCCGGCGCTGCTTGTCTCGGGATCGCACACTGACCTCGGGCTGACTCACCCGGATCGGGTCCGAGGGAAGGGTCGAGGCCGAGGCCGAGGGGGCTTCGGCCGCAGAGAGGCCGGTGCCCGAGGCCGAGGTCACCACCTGCGGGGCCCCCGAGACCGAAGACGAGGCCGAAGCCTGTTGTAAGGTCTCAATGGCTCCGGAAAGCTCCGAGGAGATCAAAGCGCGAAGCAACTCCTGGAACGCCGGGACGGTGAGACCCTGAGGTAACACCTGGGGACGCTCCGCAGAGGGCGACCTCGGTATCGAGTATTCCCTCGGGGCTAACCCCTTCGACATCTTGGGCTGGGTCGAGGTCGACGGTCCCGCCGACGACGAGCCCGAGGATGGCTTCCTGGCAGATGAAACTGAGGAAGGAAGTGGAGACTTACCCGGGGCTTGCTTCTGCGAGGCAACCGGCTTCGCGGGAGCCGAGGGTTCCGACGTCGAGGCCGAGGTCGAGGCCGGGGCCGAAGCCGAGGCCGAGCTCGAGGCCTTCCCCGTCGGGGTATCGACGGCAAAGAGATCCGCCATGCGGCCTTTGCGCCGAGTAAGGGCCCGTTTCTGGAAGGTGGCACACTTAGGGCACGATGCTGTAGGGTGATGGGGCCCCAAACACCGAATACAGCACCTGTGAGGGTCAGTGATGGACAAAAGCCTCTCACACTTACCACACTTCTTAAAACCCGTAACGGGTCGGGACATGGGCCCAAAACAAGGCCGGGAACAAACGAGGTTCCTCGGCCACGGCTACCGGGAGCCCCCGGAGCGAAAGAAAAAAGATTAATTTTTTTTTTTTTTTTTTTTAAAAACAGGGTAAATAAAGAAAGAAAATAACTTTAGCGCAGCGACCGCGTCGAAATTCCGAACACAGCCGCGGCGACAGAAGGCAAAAATAGCACAATTTTATCCACAGGGCTTCTGGCTCCGCGGATGAAAAAGAACTGAGGACCACGAGGTGGGGATGCGCCCTCTAGTGGCGAGAAGGCTAGCACATGCGTGGTGCAGTGTGCAAACTTGAAACTTCTAGCAAGTTTGCTGAAAAAGCTGTCCGCGCTGGGGCTCCGTAGATGACGTCACCCATGTGTGAGAATATCATGCCTGCTTGTCCTGGGATAATGACTCTATAACTGGAACAATAAACTGTATATTGTCCACATAAAGATGATAACACCTAGCTGTAATAGGACCTGGCAAAGAGGTTGCAAATTGATGTTAAACAATATAGCAGACAGAGCAGATCCCTGGGATACACCTGCAGCAATAGGGCATCAATCAGAATTACTAGCCAGATAATTGACCCAAAAACTCATTTCAGATAAAAAGGAATTGAACCAGATCAACACTTTCCTACCAATACCCAACGATTTTAATCTTAGCATGAGAATCTGATGATTAATAGTGTCAAATGCTGCAGAAATGTCTAAGAAAATCTTTAGAAAGGACATATCGTGGTCAAATCTAGGGAGGTCTGCTGTCTGCCTGGAGCCAGGATACGAGATGTCACCGCCAGTCTGGATAGACTACTCACGCCCCGAGACCACTTTCCTATGCTTCTTGTCCACATAGGAACCAACGACACTGCCAGGAACACACCAGAGAACATCACCAGAGACTTTGGAGCACTGGGTGAGAGGCTGAAGCGGACAGGAGCGCAGGTGGTTTTCTCATCGATCCTCCCAGTTAGAGGCAAGGGAAGAGCCAGAGATGAACGTATCCTGAGGACGAACGAGTGGCTACAGGGATGGTGTCGGGATATGAACTTCGGATTCCTAAACCATGGGGAAGCGCTACAAGGACTTCAAGGACCAGACGGACTCCATCTGACCAGTAGGGGTAAGAACGTCTTCGGACACCGACTAGCCCGCCTGCTTCACAGGGCTTTAAACTAGGTAAGTCTGGGGAGGGTACCCATTCACATATTAGTGCAGAAAGGAATTATCCTGATGAGGTGAGTCGAAACTCCGCTTCCATGTCCATGGTAAGTACCCACATTGCAAACAGTTCTTTGGGAGTCACACCGACCCGGGTAGGATATGCCTCACAGGGACTTAGCAAACACAAGATATGGAGGGCCATGTATGTCAATGCACACAGTTTAGGTAACAAAATTCTAGAATTGGAGGCTGAAATAAGGAATGCCGACCTAGATGTGGTGGCAATATCTGAAACTTGGTTCACGGACTCACATGGGTGGGATATGGCTATACCGGGCTACAATCTACTTCGTCAGGACAGAGAGGGCAGGTTAGGAGGGGGGTAGCTCTATACATTAAAGAGGACATCAAAACCACCAGGATCACAAATGTCAAGTACACCAGGGAGTCCCTCTGGGTAAACCTGGCAAGAGGCAGAGAAAAATGCCTGTATCTAGGTGTGGTATACAGACCCCCAAGACAACTGGAAGACATGGACGCAGAATTAATTGAAGACATAGAGAATATCACTCTACGAGGAGAAGCTGTACTGCTAGGGGACTTCAATATGCCTGATGCAGACTGGAACTCATTTTCAGCGACAACCAGCGGTAGCAGGAGGCTTTTAACCTCCATAAAGGGAGCACGTCTCAAACAAATGGTAACGGAGCCCACTAGGGCCCAGGCGATCCTCGACCTGGTACTCACCAACGGGGAAAGCGTCTCAGAGGTTTCAGTAGGAGATACGCTAGCCTCCAGCGACCACAACATAGTATGGTTCAACCTTAGGAAAGGCTTCCCTAGATCAAACACGAAAACAAAGGTACTCAATTTCTGGGGCACAGACTTCGCACGCATGGGAGATTTCGTCCATCAGACGCTGCAGGACCAAGCGGAGACGGATGATGTAGAAGCTAAGTGGTTAACACTGAAATCAACCATACATGAAGCAACTAGCCGCTTCATAAAATCAGTAAATAAATGACAAAGAAACAATAAACCCCAATGGTTCACCGCGGAGATCTCGCACCTCATTAAGGAGAAGAAAAAAGCGTTTCTCTCCTACAAGCGCACGGAGAAAAGAGAGGAAAAAGTAGAATATAGGACCAGGTCTACAGCGGTCAAAATGGCAGTTAGGGAGGCAAAACTTCAAGTGGAAGAAATTCTGGCAAAAAACATTAAAAAGGGGGACAAATCCTTCTTCAGGTATATTAGTGACAGAAAAAAGAACACAGGCGGGATAGTACGCCTTAGAAGACCGGACGGAAGTTACGTGGAAGCAGATTCCGATAAAGCCGAACTACTGAATGAATACTTCTGCTCAGTCTTCACCTGTGAGGCACCGGGACACGGTCCGTAGTTGAAGGCAACACAAAGCACAGAAGACCCGTTTCAGAATTTTGAGTTCACACCAGGTGAAGTTTACAGTGAACTGGCAAGACTCAAACACCAGGTGAAGTTTACAGTGAACTGGCAAGACTCAAGGTGAACAAAGCCATGGGACCAAACAATTTGCACCCAAGAGTGCTCAGAGAATTGAGCGATGTCCTGGCGAAACCGTTGGCTGAGCTATTCAATCTCTCCCTAAGTAAGGGGAAATTCCCCTGGACTGGAAATCAGGAGTCTTGAAGATCTTTGGGTATATGAGCAATAATGTGAACCACTTGAAATACCGTTTACAGTAAATTAAATACATTTACTGCAAGGCTGCGGTACAACGGCGTTTTGATACAAACGGCATTTCAAGTGGTTCACATTATTGTTCATATACCCAAAGATCTTCAAGACTCCCGACGCAGGCCGTAGGGCCGAAACATGTACATGTCGGGTCGAGTTACTTTGGATGAATAAAGATCAATCAGATGAGTTGAAAGACACTTTTATTTGTGCACCTTTCTGATTGGACAATTCCACCCAGATTTGTTACCTTGTATCTTGTGGATTTGCTTCCCCTGTTATCTGTGGGTCAGACCAGTGGTACATCGTGCCCAGCAGTCCGCTTACGCGGTGGCCCCCAGCTCAAAGACTAGTGCTTTCCCTGGAGGGTTTCAGTTTTCTACGACTCTCTGGTTGAAGAACTTCCTTACGTTTGTACGGAATCTATCCCTTTTCAACTTTAGAGAGTGCCCTCTTGTTCTCCTTACAATCTATCTTTATCTGCTAAGTCTATTCTCTTCAGTACCTTGAATGTTGCAATCAAGTTCCCTCTCAGTCTCCTCTTTTCAAGGGAGAAGAGGCTCAGTTTCTCCAATCTCTCACTGTACGGCAATTCCTCCAGCCCCTTAACCATTTTAGTCATTCTTCTCTGGACCCTTTCAAGTAGTACTACAAATTCATGCTGACATCCTTCCAATCTACCCTCTCGCTTGCCAAACAGGACTACTACAACCGTTTAACTAACTCTCTTAGTGCCAACCTGCACCATCTTTTTGCCACGCTTGACTCTCTACTCAAAGTGCCCTGCCTCTAATCCCCTCTTTGCTATCCCCCAGACGATGGCAGAGATCTTCCATTACAAGATTCAGAAGATCCACCTTGCATTCTCAACAATGTTGCCTCCTCCGCCGTCCCTTCTGACTGTCCGCTCTGTCGACCTCCCTTCGATAACCCTTACGACCCTTTCTTACTTTTCTGAAGTTACGGAGGAGGAAACTGCTCGCCTTCTCTCATCCTCTGATCCGATTTCTACCTGCTTACTGAGATCCATCGCTCCCTCTGTGATCCTTCCCTTCTGTCATATCCTCATCCTCTCGCTCTTCACTGCTACGGTTCCTGATGACTTTAAACATGTTGTAGTTACGACCCTCCTTAAAAAGCCCTCACTTGACCTTACGTCCCCCCTCCAAATACTGCCCTATTTCCCTCCTCCCCTTCCTATCCAAACTTCTTGAACGTGCTTTTCACCGTCGTTGCCTGGACTTCCTTATTCTCATAATATTCTTGACCCGCTTCAATCGGGCTTTCACCCTCTCCACTCTATGGAAACTGCCCTTGCTAAAGTCTCCAATGACCTGTTCCTGGCCAAATCCGATGCATTCTACTCTATTCTCATTCTTCTCGATCTGTCTGCTGCCTTTGACACTGTTGATTACTGCCTCCTTCTCAACACGTTGTCCTTGCTGGGATTCCTGGGTTCTGCTCTCTCCTAGTTTTCTTCCTATCTCTCTCGTCGTACCTTCAGCGTATGTTACGGTGGATCCTCCACCGCCGCCATCCCACTGTCTATTGCCAAGGCTCTGTCCTGGGCCCTCTCCTCTTTTCCCTATATACCATCTCCTTGGTACACTGATCTCCTCTCATGGTTTTCAATATCACCTCTATGCGATGATTCCCAGATCTACCTCTCCAAGCTGGACATCCCTGTGGAAGTTCTGCCTGAATTTCAGCCTGCCTGTCCGACATTGCCGCTTGGATGTCTCGCTGACATCTCAAACTGAATATGGCTAAAACTGAACTCATTATCTTTCCCCCCAAACCCGCCTCCCCCTTCTCGCCGTTCTTTATCTCTATGGATAATGCTATCCTTCTCCCTGTCTTGTTGGCTCGCAACCTTGGAGTGATCTTTGACTCCTCTCTTTCCTTCTCTGCTTAGATCCAACAGACCGTCAATCCTGTCGCTTCCTCCTCTGTAACATTACCAAAATCCATTCTCTTCTCTCTGAACACACAACCAAAACCCTTGTCCACGCTTTCGTCACCTCACGCTTAGACTACTGCAACGTATTTCTCTCAGGCCTCCCGCGCACCTGTCTTTCACCTCATCTTTTTTTTTTTTTTAGTCTTTATTAAGTTTTCAAAGCTAACAAAAAGTGCAAAACAATATACATGCAGATAATAATCATAATAAGCACTTATAATCAATCAGTATCAATACAAAATAAAAGCCCCTCTCCAATCCAACATTTTCCATATAGCCCACCACCCTTCCCTGGATGTGTGGGTGCTAAAACAAAGCCCCTCACCCTCCCCTGGATGTGTGGGTGCTAAAACAAAGGAAAATAAAGTTAAAAAACAACTATAACGAATCCACAAAAGACGTCAATGGACCCCAAATCCGTTCAAAATGCTGCTGCGCGACTCGTATTCCGTGAGAGCAGCTATTCTCACATTACCCCTCTCTTCAAGTCACTTCATTGGCTCCCCGATCATTTCCAAATACAGTTTAAACTCCTCTTGCTGATCTACAAGTGCGTTCACCCTGAAGTCCCCTGAAATCTCTCCTCGCTCATCCCCCCCTATGCTCCACCCCCCTCCCCGTGATCTCTGCTCATCGGGCAAACCCTTCTTTTCTGTACCCTTCTCTTCCACTGCCAACTCCAGACTTCATCCCTTCTTTCTTGTGGCGCCGTATGCCTGGAACAGGTTGCCTGAATCAATATGTTGTGCTCTGTCCCTGACAGTGTTCAAATCCATGCTAAAGGCCCACTTTTTTGAAACTATAATCTCCTCAATCATGCTGCTGTCAGATACCTATACCCACTATAATCTCCTCAACCCTGCTGCTGTCAGATACCTATACCCACTATAACCTTCCCAACCCTGAAATGTCCTGTCTAAATTAGACTGTCTAAATTAATATCTTCTGAGCAGGGACCGTCTATTGTATGTTAAAATGTATAGCGCTGCATACGCCTTTCAGCGCTATAAAGATAATAAAATAGTAGTAGCAGTAGTAGTGGCCAATACTCATTTTAGTGCCTCAAATTTTAGACCCATTTCTGGGTATATTTGACCTGCTGATTCAAAAAAATGGCAAGAGTTTCCTCCCATCAGCTCTACTTTTTGAGATACAGAACATGTGCCATATACCACTCTTCACTCTGCTCGCCCATTAAAAAAATCCGAAGAAAGGGAGTTAGTTGGACATAGTAGTCTTGCTTGACCTGTGTATGCGCAGAATTAAAGGAGGTCAGCATAAATTTAAAGAGAAGTCAGCACATGTGCGAGATTTGAGCCAAAGATGCTCGGCACTGCGGGTATAGGAACATAAGTAAGGGATACTGGGAGTGAGCCAAGGTTGAGGTTTGGTACGCCTGACAGAGCGAGGAACATGGGGAGCAAGGGTGTCCAGAACAGAGGAGAGAATAGAGTTGTACGACAAGACAGCCTCCACTGCCATCATGCTCTCTCAATTTATGTGATTTGGATATGTTTTACTTGAGTGGAAATATTCTATGCTTTTATTCTATTCTCTTCACATAAAGGAACTCTCTGTGTGTACTGACCTTAGTTCTTTCAATGTATACACATTATTTTCTGATTAGAGATCCTCAGTGTTCATCCCACGCTTGATTGAACTTTGTCACCATTTTCTTCTATATCACAACCTCCCCTCGGGAGTACATTCCATGCATCAACCACTCTCTCCATAAAGAAGAATTTCCTAACATTACTCTTGAATCTACCACCTCTCAACCATTTTCCTTTCTCTGGAATAGATTTTGTTCTATTTTAATACCTTTCAAGTATCTGAATAAAATCTCCCCTGTCCCTCCTTTCCTCTAGGGCAGGGGTGTCCAACCTTTTGGCTTCCCAGGGCCGCATTGGCCGAAAAAAACACGCAATCTGCAGCAAGACAGAAGAGGGAGCCAGCAAGATGGTAAACACCCGGGGACAGCAGAGGAAAACACTGTATCACCCTCGACCGGGGCCGCACAAAATACTTCATGGGACCACATGGGGCCCTCGGGCCGCAGGTTGGAAACCCCTGCTCTAGGGTATACAATATTCAGAGCTTCCAGTCTCTCCTTATATATCTTCTGGCACAAACCTCCAACCATTTTCGTTGCCTTCCTCTGGACCGCTTCTAGTCTTCTTATGTTCTTTGCCAGATACAGTCTCCAAAATTGAACACAATACTCCAAGTGGGGCTTCACTATCAACCTGTACAGAGGCATCAACACCTTCTTTCTTCTGGTCATGCCTCTCTCTATACAGCCTAGCATCCTTCTGGCAATAGCTACCACCCTGTCACACTGTTTATTTGCCTTTAGATCTTCAGACACTATCACCCCAAGGTCCCTCTCCCCATCCGTGCATATCAGCCTCCCAACCTCCTTGGACATACGGCTCCTTTTGATTACTTTGCATTGAATTTTAGTTGCCAGATATTAGACCATTCCTCTAACTTTTGCAGATCTTGTTCATGTTTTCCACTGCCTCCTCAGTGTCTACTCTGTTATAAATCTTGGTATCATCCACAAAAAGGCAAACTTTTCCTTCTAACACTTCAGCAGTGTCGCTCACCAATCCCTGAGGGACTCCACTACTCACCTTTCCCTCCTCCAAGTGAATTCCATTAACCACCACCCTCTGGCATCTGTCTGTCAACCAGTTTCTAATCCAGTTCATCACTTTGGGTCCTAACTTCAGCCCATCAAGTTTGTTTGAGAGCCTTCTATAAAGAACCATATCAAAAACTTTGATGGAAACTAAATAAATTACATCTAACATATGACCTTGATCCAATTCTCTTGTCACCCAATCAAAAAATTCAATCAGATTTGTTTGGCACAATTTACCTTTAGTAAAACCATGTTGCCTCGGATCCTGTAAACCATTTGATTCTAGGAATGTCACTATCCTTTTTTTCAGCACGCTTCCATTATTTTTCCAATAACCGAAGTGAGGCTTACCAGTCTGTAGTTTCCCACTTCATTTCTGCGACCACTTTTGTGAATAGGGACCACATCTGCTCTTTTCCAATCCTCAGGATTCACTCCCGTCTCCAAAGATTTGTTTAACAAATCTTTAATAGGACCCCCCAGATCCTCTCTGAGCTCCCTCAATATCCTGATCCCATCGCTTTGTCCACCGTCAATTTTTCAAGATGTTCATAAACACTTTCTTTATCCTTAAATTCCCGTAACAACTTCTCAACCTCCTCCCTCTAGCAATAGGTAAGTGTGGCGGTAATCTGGGATTTACTCCCTTCACCCATGTCATCAACCTGGCTTCCAATGTCTTCTGATCCCTCTTCAGATAGAAAATTTACCAAGGCCTCCTGGAATATCCAGGATTTTAAAATATTAATATGGTACATTTGCATTTTTCCTTTGAGGTTTTCTATTTCATAAAAGCAGGGTTCTTCTATCCACGTCCAGGGACCTCTCCACTGGGAGCTAAACTTGTGTGGGAATGAAAAAACCATCAGTAGGACTTTCCTGAATCTCCTTCCCCTAGTGTCCTGATGATAATAATGCTTTTGCCTAGCCTGGCTACATGTGTATCTTGTAAGCCTGGACAATCGGCCCTTTCAGTCCCATAAGTACAAGCCTACTAGCCTGGGACTTTCTCCTTCCTCCACCCACTGTTCTTTGAGTATATCTAGGACACATAAGAACATAAGAAGTTGCCTCCGCTGAGGCAGACCAGAGGTCCATCTCGCCCAGCGGTCCGCTCCCGCGGCAGCCCATCAGGCCTATTGCCTGAGCAGTGGTCCCTGACTATTTCTATAACCTACCTCTACTCCATAAGAACATAAGAACACCATGTGTTCCCCATACAACATTTTGAAAGGGGAAAACCCTACAGAAGACTCTATACTCTCCCAGTAGGAGTATAACACAAAGGGTAGTAACTGGTTCCAGGCCTCATATTTACCATATACGCCCCCCCCCCACCCTCCATAACATGGCGTTGAAGGTTTTATTGAACCGCTCTACCATCCTTTTAGTTTGGGGATGGTAAGTGGCCACAGTTATATGTTTAATGCCAAAGACCTTCCATAACTGCCTCATGGTTCTGGATTTGAAATTGGACCCTTGATCCATAGGTTTCCTCCAGGAGATTCTTATCTCACAGAACAGTTTGAGAAAATGTACAATGCAAGGGAAAAGCCCAAAGTGGGCGGCTCTATTTAGAATTACCAATATGTATAGAAACCCCATGGGCATTTTTTCTAAGGGTCTCACAATATTCATAGCTAATGTTCACAGCAAGCAAAGGAACTAAAGGTACCCAACTATTTATTTAGTTAGTTAGTTTTCTAGACCATTGTCCCCAAAGAGTCCAGAACGAGTTATAGGTAGGATATCTTTCCAAAATCCTCTGGCACTGGGGACAACTTTTGCAATATCTCTGTACCTCCTGATAGATCCCAGGCCAATAGAACCTCTCCAGAATTTGTGCCAGCATATTCTGTAGCCCTTTAGGGCCTGAAAAAGGGTGATCATGAGCTAGCCATATTATTGCTCTCCTAAAGGCCTGGGAAACAACCAATTGTTTCTTATATTCTCCTTTGGCTGGAGGCCATCATTTGTCTATACAGGAGGCCTTGCTCATCTGAAAACTGGGGTCCACCTGATGACCCATGCCTCCCTACCTGCTCAAAAGCCTTCTTTAAGGCAGGATACCACCACCACTGCTCCTGGGAAAAGTAAGGAAACCTGGTCCTCACATAGTCTGCGACTTGCCTTGGCCTGACCCAGGGACTGGGCTCTGTCCCTCCATGCTCCCTTCTGAATTTATCTAGACTTACACTCCCTTCCTGGCGGCTTAAAATCTCATTTTGATAGGGAAAAATCTGCCCCAGGGGTTCCTCATTAAGGTCTTCCACTTCCTTTCTCTGAGCCTGAGACCTGGTAGCTACCCTGCATTGCAAGCCCCATAGGTTCTGGGAGAAATAGGCCAATTCCCTCCCAAAAACTATCTTGAATGGTAAGCTTGGCAAAATGGCTACCTCCAGCTGTTCCTCTATCTTCCAATATAAGTGGTAGCTGGTAGCTGCTCCATGGATGCACTTAATTCTCACTGACCCTCTATACTGAGTCCCCACATCCATCAATTTCCCACTCACTTGATTCTACACCCTTTGGAACAACATGGACTGATCTGCCCCAGTGGTTGAGGGGTATCAGGGATTCGGGGGGGGGGGGTGCCAGCAGCAGGAGGGAGTAGGCATCCCTCCTACCTATCGCAGTTGGGGTAGGGTGTTTTGGGTGTCAGGCAGGAGGGAGTGAGCATCCCAACTGCTGATTGGAGAGGTCCTGTGTCCACTGCAGCTGGATCAGTTAACTGCAGCAGAAGAATTCCTCCCTGATCAGCTGAGTCGGTAGGACTCTTCAGGGAGCCCTGCCGGCTCAGCCGATCGGAGATAAATTCCCCTGCCAAAATCAGCTTATGGCTGCTACAGTCTAGCAATAAAGATAGGCAGCTGAAATGTAGGCCAGGGTTTTCCAGGCTATGGTTTGGGAAAACATCCCCTTCCCTCTGGACTCTATGTCAGGTCTTCCTTTCTATTCCCCAAGGACTTCCAACTAAACCCACAGGGACCAGGCCTTCTCTTGCTGCACCCCTCCCCCCAAAAACATACTTTTGCTCTGAACTTTGAACTGCCTCTTCCTCACAGAATAAAATTACTGAACACAAAGACAGACATAGATTCAGCCAAGGGACATTTTGCCTCACCAATTTGCTTCATATTTTTGAAAGCATGAATAAACATGTGGATAAAGGTGAGCCGGTTGATGTAGTATATCTAGGTTGTAAAGATTTCTATGCACGATCAAGGAGTGATCTCAAATAAACAGAAACTTCATTCATTCCAGTTTCAAAACTAAAAAAGTCAACATACCATTTGTTGTTGCTCAGTTGTTAAAAGCCTCTGGTCAGGTACTTGTCCCAGTATTCCCTGCATCTGAAATATAAAGGTAATATCTATATTAGGGATTCTTTTTTTTTTTTTTTTAAATAGCTGGATAGTTAAAATGTTTTCTCAATATTATATACTAGAGTTATTGATATATTTAAGATCCTTGCATTATGTTGATCTCCTGTGTCTTTAATATGGAAGGGAACGTTGGAATGTAGCGATGGACAGCCAGAAAAATTTTTATTTCATGTTTTTTTTCCCATGCCACTTCCAGGAATGTCTATTTTGTTCTTTTTTCTAGGTATTTGTTCATTATAGGAGCTATATCATGGAGAATGCACACTGTTTTCAAAGAAAGAGTATGTGTGCACTCTCTGGAAATAGTGCATACTCTTTAGAAAGTGTCCCCCTTTTCAAAGAGTGTGAACTATATCAACAAATGAAATAATGAAAAATGCTGTTTTTCTACTCATTTTCATTTGTTAACAACGAGATGGGATATGTCATTGGCGTTTTGCAATGACATGGGACCAACAGCCCATCCCTACTGGATTGTATTAAAATTGTCATAACTCCATAAAAAAAAATCAAATTTTTAATATGTTCCTCTTGATTTACTTGCCATAAATTTAAGAAACAGCTTCGTGGCGTGATGCCGAAGTTTCCAATGCTTCAAGGGACATTGG
Source organism: Geotrypetes seraphini (assembly GCF_902459505.1). Taxonomy (NCBI): domain Eukaryota; kingdom Metazoa; phylum Chordata; class Amphibia; order Gymnophiona; family Dermophiidae; genus Geotrypetes; species Geotrypetes seraphini. The sequence goes on along the minus strand of NC_047085.1, from coordinate 449,260,220 downwards.
ACATTGAAGCATTGGAAACTTCGGCATCACGCCACGAAGCTGTTTCTTAAATTTATGGGAAGTACCCTTCCTGTGCAGTCTTTACTGATCATGTGCCTCAGGCCGCGCCCCCAGGTGGGACCTAAGGCTCCAGGGCCTATTCTGATTGGCCCACGCGCCTTAGGCCCCACCAGTAGGCGGAGCTTTAGGACGGATGGGCCAATCCGGCCTCATTCCTTCGTTGGCTGCCTGCCGGACAGGCGAGTTTGGCTCCCGTCTGTCCGGCCAACTACCAAAGGTACGGGGAAGGGGGGTGGGGGGGTCGTGGGGGTCGGCCAGGGGGGTCGCGGTCGGCTGGGGGGGCGGTCGGAGGTTCTTGGGGGGGGCGGTCGTTGGGGGGGAGGGGGTTTGCGTCGAGGGCAGGAGGGCCTGGGATCCCTCCTGCCCATAATGTAGTGCGGGGTGGGGTTAGGGGGTCGCCGTGGCCAGGAGGGTTTGGGCTCCCTTCTGGCCCAACTACAGAAAGGTACGGGGAAGGCGGGTGGGGGTGTCGTGGGGGTCGGCCAGGGGGGTCGCGGGTCGGCTGGGGGACGGGCGGAGGTTCTTGGGGGGGGGGCGGTCGTTGGGGGTAGGGGGTTTGCGTCGAGGGCAGGAGGGCCTGGGATCCCTCCTGCCCGTAATGTAGTGCGGGGTGGGGTTAGGGGGTCGCCGTGGCCAGGAGGGTTTGGGCTCCCTCCTGGCCCGATATTGTTGGGGAGTCGGCGGTCCTTCGGGGTGGGGGTGCGAGTGGTCCTGCCGGGGGGGGATGTATCGGACGTCGGGGGGGCATCAGGCTTTCAGGATGGGGACAGACCTTCAAGGGGGTACAGGACAGCGCACGGAAGTCAGGGGGGGTGAACGGAGAGTCGGGACAGCGCACGGAAAGTCAGGGCGGGCGAAAGGAGCGTCGGGCATCATGTGCGGTATACCCGTGAGCGCGGTATACAAAAGTTTTTGTACATATCATCGTGATTTCAGCGCGCTATACCCGTGTGCGCGTTTTACACGGGTGCGCGTTATTTGCGTGAAAATACGGTAGTATGTGCTAATCGGTTAGCGCACCTTAGTAAAAGAGGGCCTTAGACAGGGCCTATTTATAAGAACAAGAGAAAAGGAAGACCTCAACAAAAGTTGACATTAGTGACCAATACAGTTTCAGCTTTGCTCTGGGAAAATGAAATCTGAAATCTGATTGGTCATTATAGGCAATTCCACCAGCCCTCAGCCACTCTGCCCTTCTCTCTCTCAGACACCCATACCCCATTTATTGATTGATTTTAAAAGCTTATAGCTGGCTACATCCACCAGTTCTGTGCAGGGTACAATTAAACATACATAGTAATATACTAAATTACCTGACAAGACCTAATAAAAAACATAAATAAATACAGATTGCAGATATAAAATTTACTGATAGCTACATTCAGAAAGTACTGTTTTTCAAGAGTTTTCTAAATTGCAAAACCCCAGAAAATGATCTAACTTCCACTGGCAAAGCATTCCACAAACACACACCTTGGATTGAGAACGTTGAGAGTTGATTTAGCAAAAGTTTATACAAGTTTAAAGGATTTTACTTACAGTAACATTTTATCAGTAGAGTGTAAAGAGCATGATAAATGATGCTTTTGAAACAAAGAAGCCAATAGAAGAGGAGGACTGTTGTTAGTCAACACCTTATAAAACAGACACAATATAAAACAGGCAAAATATGTTCATATCTAGCCAAATTGACAATTACTATTGCAGCTGCATTCTGGGACAGTTGCAAAGCATGTAATGATACAATAAGTTGCAATAGTAAAAAATAGGAGGCGTTATTACTACTATAACAGAGTGAAAATTAATTATAGATAAATCATCTTTAAGCCTTCTTAAAACTACTGCCTTTACCTGGGGCCTAAAAGACAGAGTAGAATCAATTAGTACACCTAGAAATCTGCATTGATCAAGTACAGGAATAGTAACACTATTAAAAAGAATTTCAGAAGGAAAGATGGTCAATCTGTCAGATTGACTCAAACCTAAATTTTGAGTTTTACCAAGATTTAATTTTAGTTGATTGCTGACCATCCAAACACTAATTGCATTAAAACAACCTCTTAAATAATCAAGAGTTGCAGAAAATGACTCTATAACTGGAACAATAAACTGTATATTGTCCACATAAAGATGATAACACCTAGCTGTAATAGGACCTGGCAAAGAGGTTGCAAATTGATGTTAAACAATATAGCAGACAGAGCAGATCCCTGGGATACACCTGCAGCAATAGGGCATCAATCAGAATTACTAGCCAGATAATTGACCCAAAAACTCATTTCAGATAAAAAGGAATTGAACCAGATCAACACTTTCCTACCAATACCCAACGATTTTAATCTTAGCATGAGAATCTGATGATTAATAGTGTCAAATGCTGCAGAAATGTCTAAGAAAATCTTTAGAAAGGACATATCGTGGTCAAATCTAGGGAGGTCTGCTGTCTGCCTGGAGCCAGGATACGAGATGTCACCGCCAGTCTGGATAGACTACTCACGCCCCGAGACCACTTTCCTATGCTTCTTGTCCACATAGGAACCAACGACACTGCCAGGAACACACCAGAGACCATCACCAGAGACTTTGGAGCACTGGGTGAGAGGCTGAAGCGGACAGGAGCGCAGGTGGTTTTCTCATCGATCCTCCCAGTTAGAGGCAAGGGAAGAGCCAGAGATGAACGTATCCTGAGGACGAACGAGTGGCTACAGGGATGGTGTCGGGATATGAACTTCGGATTCCTAAACCATGGGGAAGCGCTACAAGGACTTCAAGGACCAGACGGACTCCATCTGACCAGTAGGGGTAAGAACGTCTTCGGACACCGACTAGCCCGCCTGCTTCACAGGGCTTTAAACTAGGTAAGTCTGGGGAGGGTACCCATTCACATATTAGTGCAGAAAGGAATTATCCTGATGAGGTGAGTCGAAACTCCGCTTCCATGTCTATGGTAAGTACCCACATTGCAAACAGTTCTTTGGGAGTCACACCGACCCGGGTAGGATATGCCTCACAGGGACTTAGCAAACACAAGATATGGAGGGCCATGTATGTCAATGCACACAGTTTAGGTAACAAAATTCTAGAATTGGAGGCTGAAATAAGGAATGCCGACCTAGATGTGGTGGCAATATCTGAAACTTGGTTCACGGACTCACATGGGTGGGATATGGCTATACCGGGCTACAATCTACTTCGTCAGGACAGAGAGGGCAGGTTAGGAGGGGGGTAGCTCTATACATTAAAGAGGACATCAAAACCACCAGGATCACAAATGTCAAGTACACCAGGGAGTCCCTCTGGGTAAACCTGGCAAGAGGCAGAGAAAAATGCCTGTATCTAGGTGTGGTATACAGACCCCCAAGACAACTGGAAGACATGGACGCAGAATTAATTGAAGACATAGAGAATATCACTCTACGAGGAGAAGCTGTACTGCTAGGGGACTTCAATATGCCTGATGCAGACTGGAACTCATTTTCAGCGACAACCAGCGGTAGCAGGAGGCTTTTAACCTCCATAAAGGGAGCACGTCTCAAACAAATGGTAACGGAGCCCACTAGGGCCCAGGCGATCCTCGACCTGGTACTCACCAACGGGGAAAGCGTCTCAGAGGTTTCAGTAGGAGATACGCTAGCCTCCAGCGACCACAACATAGTATGGTTCAACCTTAGGAAAGGCTTCCCTAGATCAAACACGAAAACAAAGGTACTCAATTTCTGGGGCACAGACTTCGCACGCATGGGAGATTTCGTCCATCAGACGCTGCAGGACCAAGCGGAGACGGATGATGTAGAAGCTAAGTGGTTAACACTGAAATCAACCATACATGAAGCAACTAGCCGCTTCATAAAATCAGTAAATAAATGACAAAGAAACAATAAACCCCAATGGTTCACCGCGGAGATCTCGCACCTCATTAAGGAGAAGAAAAAAGCGTTTCTCTCCTACAAGCGCACGGAGAAAAGAGAGGAAAAAGTAGAATATAGGACCAGGTCTACAGCGGTCAAAATGGCAGTTAGGGAGGCAAAACTTCAAGTGGAAGAAATTCTGGCAAAAAACATTAAAAAGGGGGACAAATCCTTCTTCAGGTATATTAGTGACAGAAAAAAGAACACAGGCGGGATAGTACGCCTTAGAAGACCGGACGGAAGTTACGTGGAAGCAGATTCCGATAAAGCCGAACTACTGAATGAATACTTCTGCTCAGTCTTCACCTGTGAGGCACCGGGACACGGTCCGTAGTTGAAGGCAACACAAAGCACAGAAGACCCGTTTCAGAATTTTGAGTTCACACCAGGTGAAGTTTACAGTGAACTGGCAAGACTCAAACACCAGGTGAAGTTTACAGTGAACTGGCAAGACTCAAGGTGAACAAAGCCATGGGACCAAACAATTTGCACCCAAGAGTGCTCAGAGAATTGAGCGATGTCCTGGTGAAACCGTTGGCTGAGCTATTCAATCTCTCCCTAAGTAAGGGGAAATTCCCCTGGACTGGAAATCAGGAGTCTTGAAGATCTTTGGGTATATGAGCAATAATGTGAACCACTTGAAATACCGTTTACAGTAAATTAAATACATTTACTGCAAGGCTGCGGTACAACGGCGTTTTGATACAAACGGCATTTCAAGTGGTTCACATTATTGTTCATATACCCAAAGATCTTCAAGACTCCCGACGCAGGCCGTAGGGCCGAAACATGTACATGTCGGGTCGAGTTACTTTTGATGAATAAAGATCAATCAGATGAGTTGAAAGACACTTTTATTTGTGCACCTTTCTGATTGGACAATTCCACCCAGATTTGTTACCTTGTATCTTGTGGATTTGCTTCCCCTGTTATCTGTGGGTCAGACCAGTGGTACATCGTGCCCAGCAGTCCGCTTACGCGGTGGCCCCCAGCTCAAAGACTAGTGCTTTCCCTGGAGGGTTTCAGTTTTCTACGACTCTCTGGTTGAAGAACTTCCTTACGTTTGTACGGAATCTATCCCTTTTCAACTTTAGAGAGTGCCCTCTTGTTCTCCTTACAATCTATCTTTATCTGCTAAGTCTATTCTCTTCAGTACCTTGAATGTTGCAATCAAGTTCCCTCTCAGTCTCCTCTTTTCAAGGGAGAAGAGGCTCAGTTTCTCCAATCTCTCACTGTACGGCAATTCCTCCAGCCCCTTAACCATTTTAGTCATTCTTCTCTGGACCCTTTCAAGTAGTACTACAAATTCATGCTGACATCCTTCCAATCTACCCTCTCGCTTGCCAAACAGGACTACTACAACCGTTTAACTAACTCTCTTAGTGCCAACCTGCACCATCTTTTTGCCACGCTTGACTCTCTACTCAAAGTGCCCTGCCTCTAATCCCCTCTTTGCTATCCCCCAGACGATGGCAGAGATCTTCCATTACAAGATTCAGAAGATCCACCTTGCATTCTCAACAATGTTGCCTCCTCCGCCGTCCCTTCTGACTGTCCGCTCTGTCGACCTCCCTTCGATAACCCTTACGACCCTTTCTTACTTTTCTGAAGTTACGGAGGAGGAAACTGCTCGCCTTCTCTCATCCTCTGATCCGATTTCTACCTGCTTACTGAGATCCATCGCTCCCTCTGTGATCCTTCCCTTCTGTCATATCCTCATCCTCTCGCTCTTCACTGCTACGGTTCCTGATGACTTTAAACATGTTGTAGTTACGACCCTCCTTAAAAAGCCCTCACTTGACCTTACGTCCCCCCTCCAAATACTGCCCTATTTCCCTCCTCCCCTTCCTATCCAAACTTCTTGAACGTGCTTTTCACCGTCGTTGCCTGGACTTCCTTATTCTCATAATATTCTTGACCCGCTTCAATCGGGCTTTCACCCTCTCCACTCTATGGAAACTGCCCTTGCTAAAGTCTCCAATGACCTGTTCCTGGCCAAATCCGATGCATTCTACTCTATTCTCATTCTTCTCGATCTGTCTGCTGCCTTTGACACTGTTGATTACTGCCTCCTTCTCAACACGTTGTCCTTGCTGGGATTCCTGGGTTCTGCTCTCTCCTAGTTTTCTTCCTATCTCTCTCGTCGTACCTTCAGCGTATGTTACGGTGGATCCTCCACCGCCGCCATCCCACTGTCTATTGCCAAGGCTCTGTCCTGGGCCCTCTCCTCTTTTCCCTATATACCATCTCCTTGGTACACTGATCTCCTCTCATGGTTTTCAATATCACCTCTATGCGATGATTCCCAGATCTACCTCTCCAAGCTGGACATCCCTGTGGAAGTTCTGCCTGAATTTCAGCCTGCCTGTCCGACATTGCCGCTTGGATGTCTCGCTGACATCTCAAACTGAATATGGCTAAAACTGAACTCATTATCTTTCCCCCCAAACCCGCCTCCCCCTTCTCGCCGTTCTTTATCTCTATGGATAATGCTATCCTTCTCCCTGTCTTGTTGGCTCGCAACCTTGGAGTGATCTTTGACTCCTCTCTTTCCTTCTCTGCTTAGATCCAACAGACCGTCAATCCTGTCGCTTCCTCCTCTGTAACATTACCAAAATCCATTCTCTTCTCTCTGAACACACAACCAAAACCCTTGTCCACGCTTTCGTCACCTCACGCTTAGACTACTGCAACGTATTTCTCTCAGGCCTCCCGCGCACCTGTCTTTCACCTCATCTTTTTTTTTTTTTAGTCTTTATTAAGTTTTCAAAGCTAACAAAAAGTGCAAAACAATATACATGCAGATAATAATCATAATAAGCACTTATAATCAATCAGTATCAATACAAAATAAAAGCCCCTCTCCAATCCAACATTTTCCATATAGCCCACCACCCTTCCCTGGATGTGTGGGTGCTAAAACAAAGCCCCTCACCCTCCCCTGGATGTGTGGGTGCTAAAACAAAGGAAAATAAAGTTAAAAAACAACTATAACGAATCCACAAAAGACGTCAATGGACCCCAAATCCGTTCAAAATGCTGCTGCGCGACTCGTATTCCGTGAGAGCAGCTATTCTCACATTACCCCTCTCTTCAAGTCACTTCATTGGCTCCCCGATCATTTCCAAATACAGTTTAAACTCCTCTTGCTGATCTACAAGTGCGTTCACCCTGAAGTCCCCTGAAATCTCTCCTCGCTCATCCCCCCCTATGCTCCACCCCCCTCCCCGTGATCTCTGCTCATCGGGCAAACCCTTCTTTTCTGTACCCTTCTCTTCCACTGCCAACTCCAGACTTCATCCCTTCTTTCTTGTGGCGCCGTATGCCTGGAACAGGTTGCCTGAATCAATATGTTGTGCTCTGTCCCTGACAGTGTTCAAATCCATGCTAAAGGCCCACTTTTTTGAAACTATAATCTCCTCAATCATGCTGCTGTCAGATACCTATACCCACTATAATCTCCTCAACCCTGCTGCTGTCAGATACCTATACCCACTATAACCTTCCCAACCCTGAAATGTCCTGTCTAAATTAGACTGTCTAAATTAATATCTTCTGAGCAGGGACCGTCTATTGTATGTTAAAATGTATAGCGCTGCATACGCCTTTCAGCGCTATAAAGATAATAAAATAGTAGTAGCAGTAGTAGTGGCCAATACTCATTTTAGTGCCTCAAATTTTAGACCCATTTCTGGGTATATTTGACCTGCTGATTCAAAAAAATGGCAAGAGTTTCCTCCCATCAGCTCTACTTTTTGAGATACAGAACATGTGCCATATACCACTCTTCACTCTGCTCGCCCATTAAAAAAATCCGAAGAAAGGGAGTTAGTTGGACATAGTAGTCTTGCTTGACCTGTGTATGCGCAGAATTAAAGGAGGTCAGCATAAATTTAAAGAGAAGTCAGCACATGTGCGAGATTTGAGCCAAAGATGCTCGGCACTGCGGGTATAGGAACATAAGTAAGGGATACTGGGAGTGAGCCAAGGTTGAGGTTTGGTACGCCTGACAGAGCGAGGAACATGGGGAGCAAGGGTGTCCAGAACAGAGGAGAGAATAGAGTTGTACGACAAGACAGCCTCCACTGCCATCATGCTCTCTCAATTTATGTGATTTGGATATGTTTTACTTGAGTGGAAATATTCTATGCTTTTATTCTATTCTCTTCACATAAAGGAACTCTCTGTGTGTACTGACCTTAGTTCTTTCAATGTATACACATTATTTTCTGATTAGAGATCCTCAGTGTTCATCCCACGCTTGATTGAACTTTGTCACCATTTTCTTCTATATCACAACCTCCCCTCGGGAGTACATTCCATGCATCAACCACTCTCTCCATAAAGAAGAATTTCCTAACATTACTCTTGAATCTACCACCTCTCAACCATTTTCCTTTCTCTGGAATAGATTTTGTTCTATTTTAATACCTTTCAAGTATCTGAATAAAATCTCCCCTGTCCCTCCTTTCCTCTAGGGCAGGGGTGTCCAACCTTTTGGCTTCCCAGGGCCGCATTGGCCGAAAAAAAACACGCAATCTGCAGCAAGACAGAAGAGGGAGCCAGCAAGATGGTAAACACCCGGGGACAGCAGAGGAAAACACTGTATCACCCTCGACCGGGGCCGCACAAAATACTTCATGGGACCACATGGGGCCCTCGGGCCGCAGGTTGGAAACCCCTGCTCTAGGGTATACAATATTCAGAGCTTCCAGTCTCTCCTTATATATCTTCTGGCACAAACCTCCAACCATTTTCGTTGCCTTCCTCTGGACCGCTTCTAGTCTTCTTATGTTCTTTGCCAGATACAGTCTCCAAAATTGAACACAATACTCCAAGTGGGGCTTCACTATCAACCTGTACAGAGGCATCAACACCTTCTTTCTTCTGGTCATGCCTCTCTCTATACAGCCTAGCATCCTTCTGGCAATAGCTACCACCCTGTCACACTGTTTATTTGCCTTTAGATCTTCAGACACTATCACCCCAAGGTCCCTCTCCCCATCCGTGCATATCAGCCTCCCAACCTCCTTGGACATACGGCTCCTTTTGATTACTTTGCATTGAATTTTAGTTGCCAGATATTAGACCATTCCTCTAACTTTTGCAGATCTTGTTCATGTTTTCCACTGCCTCCTCAGTGTCTACTCTGTTATAAATCTTGGTATCATCCACAAAAAGGCAAACTTTTCCTTCTAACACTTCAGCAGTGTCGCTCACCAATCCCTGAGGGACTCCACTACTCACCTTTCCCTCCTCCAAGTGAATTCCATTAACCACCACCCTCTGGCATCTGTCTGTCAACCAGTTTCTAATCCAGTTCATCACTTTGGGTCCTAACTTCAGCCCATCAAGTTTGTTTGAGAGCCTTCTATAAAGAACCATATCAAAAACTTTGATGGAAACTAAATAAATTACATCTAACATATGACCTTGATCCAATTCTCTTGTCACCCAATCAAAAAATTCAATCAGATTTGTTTGGCACAATTTACCTTTAGTAAAACCATGTTGCCTCGGATCCTGTAAACCATTTGATTCTAGGAATGTCACTATCCTTTTTTTCAGCACGCTTCCATTATTTTTCCAATAACCGAAGTGAGGCTTACCAGTCTGTAGTTTCCCACTTCATTTCTGCGACCACTTTTGTGAATAGGGACCACATCTGCTCTTTTCCAATCCTCAGGATTCACTCCCGTCTCCAAAGATTTGTTTAACAAATCTTTAATAGGACCCCCCAGATCCTCTCTGAGCTCCCTCAATATCCTGATCCCATCGCTTTGTCCACCGTCAATTTTTCAAGATGTTCATAAACACTTTCTTTATCCTTAAATTCCCGTAACAACTTCTCAACCTCCTCCCTCTAGCAATAGGTAAGTGTGGCGGTAATCTGGGATTTACTCCCTTCACCCATGTCATCAACCTGGCTTCCAATGTCTTCTGATCCCTCTTCAGATAGAAAATTTACCAAGGCCTCCTGGAATATCCAGGATTTTAAAATATTAATATGGTACATTTGCATTTTTCCTTTGAGGTTTTCTATTTCATAAAAGCAGGGTTCTTCTATCCACGTCCAGGGACCTCTCCACTGGGAGCTAAACTTGTGTGGGAATGAAAAAACCATCAGTAGGACTTTCCTGAATCTCCTTCCCCTAGTGTCCTGATGATAATAATGCTTTTGCCTAGCCTGGCTACATGTGTATCTTGTAAGCCTGGACAATCGGCCCTTTCAGTCCCATAAGTACAAGCCTACTAGCCTGGGACTTTCTCCTTCCTCCACCCACTGTTCTTTGAGTATATCTAGGACACATAAGAACATAAGAAGTTGCCTCCGCTGAGGCAGACCAGAGGTCCATCTCGCCCAGCGGTCCGCTCCCGCGGCAGCCCATCAGGCCTATTGCCTGAGCAGTGGTCCCTGACTATTTCTATAACCTACCTCTACTCCATAAGAACATAAGAACACCATGTGTTCCCCATACAACATTTTGAAAGGGGAAAACCCTACAGAAGACTCTATACTCTCCCAGTAGGAGTATAACACAAAGGGTAGTAACTGGTTCCAGGCCTCATATTTACCATATACGCCCCCCCCCCCACCCTCCATAACATGGCGTTGAAGGTTTTATTGAACCGCTCTACCATCCTTTTAGTTTGGGGATGGTAAGTGGCCACAGTTATATGTTTAATGCCAAAGACCTTCCATAACTGCCTCATGGTTCTGGATTTGAAATTGGACCCTTGATCCATAGGTTTCCTCCAGGAGATTCTTATCTCACAGAACAGTTTGAGAAAATGTACAATGCAAGGGAAAAGCCCAAAGTGGGCGGCTCTATTTAGAATTACCAATATGTATAGAAACCCCATGGGCATTTTTTCTAAGGGTCTCACAATATTCATAGCTAATGTTCACAGCAAGCAAAGGAACTAAAGGTACCCAACTATTTATTTAGTTAGTTAGTTTTCTAGACCATTGTCCCCAAAGAGTCCAGAACGAGTTATAGGTAGGATATCTTTCCAAAACCCTCTGGCACTGGGGACAACTTTTGCAATATCTCTGTACCTCCTGATAGATCCCAGGCCAATAGAACCTCTCCAGAATTTGTGCCAGCATATTCTGTAGCCCTTTAGGGCCTGAAAAAGGGTGATCATGAGCTAGCCATATTATTGCTCTCCTAAAGGCCTGGGAAACAACCAATTGTTTCTTATATTCTCCTTTGGCTGGAGGCCATCATTTGTCTATACAGGAGGCCTTGCTCATCTGAAAACTGGGGTCCACCTGATGACCCATGCCTCCCTACCTGCTCAAAAGCCCTCTTTAAGGCAGGATACCACCACCACTGCTCCTGGGAAAAGTAAGGAAACCTGGTCCTCACATAGTCTGCGACTTGCCTTGGCCTGACCCAGGGACTGGGCTCTGTCCCTCCATGCTCCCTTCTGAATTTATCTAGACTTACACTCCCTTCCTGGCGGCTTAAAATCTCATTTTGATAGGGAAAAATCTGCCCCAGGGGTTCCTCATTAAGGTCTTCCACTTCCTTTCTCTGAGCCTGAGACCTGGTAGCTACCCTGCATTGCAAGCCCCATAGGTTCTGGGAGAAATAGGCCAATTCCCTCCCAAAAACTATCTTGAATGGTAAGCTTGGCAAAATGGCTACCTCCAGCTGTTCCTCTATCTTCCAATATAAGTGGTAGCTGGTAGCTGCTCCATGGATGCACTTAATTCTCACTGACCCTCTATACTGAGTCCCCACATCCATCAATTTCCCACTCACTTGATTCTACACCCTTTGGAACAACATGGACTGATCTGCCCCAGTGGTTGAGGGGTATCAGGGATTCGGGGGGGGGGGGGTGCCAGCAGCAGGAGGGAGTAGGCATCCCTCCTACCTATCGCAGTTGGGGTAGGGTGTTTTGGGTGTCAGGCAGGAGGGAGTGAGCATCCCAACTGCTGATTGGAGAGGTCCTGTGTCCACTGCAGCTGGATCAGTTAACTGCAGCAGAAGAATTCCTCCCTGATCAGCTGAGTCGGTAGGACTCTTCAGGGAGCCCTGCCGGCTCAGCCGATCGGAGATAAATTCCCCTGCCAAAATCAGCTTATGGCTGCTACAGTCTAGCAATAAAGATAGGCAGCTGAAATGTAGGCCAGGGTTTTCCAGGCTATGGTTTGGGAAAACATCCCCTTCCCTCTGGACTCTATGTCAGGTCTTCCTTTCTATTCCCCAAGGACTTCCAACTAAACCCACAGGGACCAGGCCTTCTCTTGCTGCACCCCTCCCCCCAAAAACATACTTTTGCCCTGAACTTTGAACTGCCTCTTCCTCACAGAATAAAATTACTGAACACAAAGACAGACATAGATTCAGCCAAGGGACATTTTGCCTCACCAATTTGCTTCATATTTTTGAAAGCATGAATAAACATGTGGATAAAGGTGAGCCGGTTGATGTAGTATATCTAGGTTGTAAAGATTTCTATGCACGATCAAGGAGTGATCTCAAATAAACAGAAACTTCATTCATTCCAGTTTCAAAACTAAAAAAGTCAACATACCATTTGTTGTTGCTCAGTTGTTAAAAGCCTCTGGTCAGGTACTTGTCCCAGTATTCCCCGCATCTGAAATATAAAGGTAATATCTATATTAGGGATTCTTTTTTTTTTTTTTTTTTTTTTAAATAGCTGGATAGTTAAAATGTTTTCTCAATATTATATACTAGAGTTATTGATATATTTAAGATCCTTGCATTATGTTGATCTCCTGTGTCTTTAATATGGAAGGGAACGTTGGAATGTAGCGATGGACAGCCAGAAAAATTTTTGCTTCATGTTTTTTTTTCCCATGCCACTTCCAGGAATGTCTATTTTGTTCTTTTTTCTAGGTATTTGTTCATTATAGGAGCTATATCATGGAGAATGCACACTGTTTTCAAAGAAAGAGTATGTGTGCACTCTCTGGAAATAGTGCATACTCTTTAGAAAGTGTCCCCCTTTTCAAAGAGTGTGAACTATATCAACAAATGAAATAATGAAAAATGCTGTTTTTCTACTCATTTTCATTTGTTAACAACGAGATGGGATATGTCATTGGCGTTTTGCAATGACATGGGACCAACAGCCCATCCCTACTGGATTGTATTAAAATTGTCATAACTCCATTAAAAAAAATCAAATTTTTAATATGTTCCTCTTGATTTACTTGCCATAAATTTAAGAAACAGCTTCGTGGCGTGATGCCGAAGTTTCCAATGCTTCAAGGGACATTGGACATTGAAGCATTGGAAACTTCGGCATCACGCCACGAAGCTGTTTCTTAAATTTATGGGAAGTACCCTTCCTGTGCAGTCTTTACTGTTCTCTCTTATACACAGCCTTGAATTTATGCATAGCCATTATTCTAAAGCTTTGTTATCTCTCCTTAGTTTTTAGAATTATCTCCTTGTCTACATCACCCTGCTTTTCTCTGGCATTGGAATTTTTTCCATTTCTTCCCTCTGGGTTCCTTGAAAAAGACCACGAAACATGGCCCATGTCGGGACCTCCTAACAAATTTAAGTTAAGTAGGATTTCTTTATCCTTCCTGCCATTGAAAAATTTAGTCAGATATTTCAGAAGAACACCTTATTTTCAACACTGTCCCATACACAGTGATGGGACAGTGAGTTTGGCTATAGGAGCTTTGGCTCTTGGTCGGACTACACATATTCTGAGTGTATGCCTAAGTGTCCTTTACAGTAACTGAATATTTTTCTAAAAATAAATTTGTGACCTTTCTTCTGAGAAGTCTTCTCTTTGTGATAAAAATTTATAAACATTAGAGGCTCTGGTAGAAACCCGTTTACAAAGTATGTATTCTTCCCAATTAATATTTCCAAATTAATAAAGTCTCTTTGCTTATTTGTAAATGGGTTTCTACCAGAGCCTTTAATTCAGTAGCATAATTAAATGAAATAACTATTTCTGAAGTTTATAGGGACGGGCGGGGACGGAGGGGATTCCTCGCGGGGATGGGTGGGGACGGAGGGGATTCCTCGCGGGGACGGGTGGGACTTTTTTTTACACAAGATTTATCACAAAAGATTTATCACAAAAGAAAGGAACTCAGCCGCACTTTACTCTATCCTCAAAAAAACTAACTCTGTTTAAACAAATCCAGACTATCTCACATAAGGATTCTCCCACAGCTCAAAATCTTGCAGATTTCTTTCGAGAAAAAATCAATATCATCAGAAAGGATATCTTATGTAACGCTGCTCCAATCTAATAAGGAAGACAACAGTTTGCAATGTTCCACATGCGCACACTTCCATCGCTGAAAGACCTTCAATGTCTAATGCAAACGATTAACCCAAAAGGATCAACAACTGAGGCAATTCCTCCCTTTATTCTAAAATGGACCATTTATCTCTTAATTTATCAGTGAGAGCCTGAACACATCAATACCAAAGACTTGGAAACATTCAGTTATCTACCCGAAAATTTAAAACCCCAAAGGGAGTATTCGAGAATTCTCAAACTATAGGCCCATTGCAAATCTGCCATTTCTAGCCAAATTGACAGAAAAGATCATTTACAATCAAATTTCAGAATTTGCCGAAAAAAAACAAAATCTTACATCCTAACCAAACTGGCTTTCGCCAATACCACTCCACCGAACGCTCTTTATTAGGACTAACCACATCAATATAGTACTATCTTGATCATCACAAGTCTGTTATCCTTGTATCATTGGACCTTTCATCAGCCTTTGACACAATCAATCATTAATTACTTCTGAAAAGATTAGCTTTGATAGGAATTACCAGTCAAGGTGCTTGAATGGTTCCATTCCTACTTTACGGACTGATCTTCCACTGTGATCTTCAATACTTCTGTTTCTAAGACATACTCAAATAACTTCGGCATTCCTCAAAGATCAATACTCTCCCCTCTGTTATTCAATATTTACCTTGCTCCCCTATTGAGGTTGTGTCAATCAATAGGTTTCACCGCTTATGCAGATGATTTTCGGATCATCCATCCCATTGATCCTTCTAACACAATGGTCTCAAACCTGCGGCTCGGGGGCCACATGTAGCCCGCCAGGTACTATTTTGAGGCCCTCGGTATGTTACCGTTGTTCTGGAATGTTTCCTGCCTCACTGCTGTAACCTCACACAAGCGCTTTCCTGCATCTGTATGCAATTGTGAGGTGGAGTGGAGAGGACAATCACTCACAGACGCAGGAAAGCGCTTGTGTGAGGTTACAGCAGTGAGGTGGGAAACATTCCAGAACGTAAGGTAACCACTGTAGGCAGTGCAGCTTGTGCGTGTGTACGTAATCTCGTGAACTCTTGTGAAATTCGGCACCTTTCCTGACGGTGACTGCTTGATGTAAGATGGAGGTTGTGTCTGGTGCTGGAGGTGACAACCGGACACTTAAGACACAAGTTTTCCAGGCACAAGTCGGATATTGATTCTCCCCTCTATAAAAAAAGCCTAGAGGACTACACCAAAATCTTGTGTCTTGCAGTTGATACTTTAAATTAGAATCTAAATCATAATTATGCATGAGGTAAAACTCTTTGTAGTTTATAAATCTTTCCTTAATTGCTTCTGATAATTTATCTAAATTTCACTTTCTGCATGTTGCACTGCTTTCAGCTGTGTATAGCTGAAATTATCAGAAGCAATTAAGGAAAGATTTATAAACGATAACGAGTTTTACCTCATGCAACGTTGTCATTTCTTTAATAACACATTAACTATTTTTTTTCTGCGGCCCTCCAAGTACTTACAAATCCAATATGTGGCCCTGCAAAGAGTTTGAGTTCACTGTTCTAACAAAAATGAAGTAGACCCCATAAACCCGAAGTTAGATAGCATTAACAATTGGTTAAAAGTAAACATGCTATCCCTAAGCATCTCTAAAACAAGCTGCCTTCTCGTCCCTTGGAAGGAAAGTACATAAGACTAGCCTTACTGGGTCAGACCAATGGTCCATCAAGCCTAGTAGCTCGTTCTCACAGTGGCCAATCCAGGTCACTAGTACCTGGCCAAAACTCAAGGTGTAGCAATATTCCAGTGATTATGGCATGGTATGGTTTAATATTAAGATGGGTATAGAGAGGGCTCATTCAACTTAGTCAATTCGGTTAAAATCTTGGGTGTGATTATTGACAGAAACTCAATTACCACATGCAAATTGGGGCTGTGGTTAGAAGCTGTTTCCATAAATTAAGAATGATCAGGTCTTTAGCAAGTATTCTGGAACCACCATCACTAAATATACTGATTCACTCACTCGTAATATCAAAAATTGATTATTGCAACTCCCTATACAAAGGGATATTACAGAAAGAAATCAGATGTCTTCAGCTAATTCAAAATACAGCTATCTAAGTTATCACTAGTTCTAAGAAATATGATCACGTCACTCCACTGTTAAAGAAAGCCCATTGGCGCCCAATCCCATGTTAATTTTCAAAACACATAAAACCAAGGAAACCGCCTTCATCGACAAACTACTTATTCTACATGATCCACCCAGAGCCCTAGGATCTACAACTCAACATTTATTCTTCATATCTTCATTAAATATTATTAGTACTCACCGTACAACAACATTCTCAGTAACCGACCCCACGACCTGGAATTCTTTGTCATTACACATTAGAGAAGAAAAAAAAAATCTAGATAAAATTTAAAGGGGAATTGAAATGTTTTCTCTTCAAAGACGCTTTTGAACACTGATTTCCCCCACCTCCTTTTTTTCCTTTCTTTTTCCTGCCTAAAGTATACAGTGGTAATGAAACTGTTCCCCTTTGTTCCTATTGTTCTCCCCATTATTGTTCTCTTTCCTAGATTTATTGTATTTCTTCCCTCTCGTTTAATTGTATGCTATGTTTATGTATTTTGTTTGTATATGCCTTTGTTTAATTTTTGTACTCCCCCTTTTTTAATATCGTATATTGCCTAGAATCAAGGATAGGCAATCAATCAATAAAACTTGAAACTTTTGATTGGGTGACCAGAGAATTGGATCAAGGATATATATGCTAGATGTAATTTACTTAGATTTCAGCAAAGCCTTCGACATGGTTCCTCATAGGAGGCTCTTGAATAAACTTGATGGGCTGGAGTTAGGAGTGGTGAACTGGATTAGAAACTGGTTGACGGACAGATGCCAGAGGAAGGAAAGGTAAGTAGTGAAGTTCCTCAGGGTTCGGTGCTGGGGCCGATCTTGTTCAATATGTTTGTGAGTGACATTGTTAAAGTGTTAGAAGGAAAAGTTTGCCTTTTTGCAGATGATACAAAGATTACTAACAGAGTAGATACCGAGGAGGGAGTGGAAAACATGAAAAAGGATCTGCAAAAATTAGAGGAATAGTTTGCTATCTGGCAACTAAAATTCAATGGAAAGAAATGCAGAGTAATACACTTGGGGATTAGTAATTGGAAGGAGCCGTATGTGCTGGGAGGAGAGAGGCTGATATGCATGTATGGGGAAAGGGACCTAGTGATAGTGATAGTGTCCAAAGATCTGAAAGCAAAGAAGCAGTGTGACAAGGCAGTGGCTATTGCCAGAAGGATGCTAGGCTGTATAAAGAGAGGCATAACCAGTAGAAGAAAGAAGGTGATGAAGCCCCTTTACAGGTCGTTGGTGAGGCCCCACTTAGAGTTTTGTGTTCAGTTTTGGAGACCATGACTGTCAAAGGATATAACACTTGAAGTGGTCCAGAAGAGGGTGATGAAAACGGTAGGAGGTTTGCACCAAAAGACTTACGATGAGAAATTGGAAGCCCTGAATATGTATACCTTAGAGGAAAGGAGGGACAGGAGGAGATATGATTCAGATGTTCAAATACTTGAAAGATATTAACATAGAACAAAATCATTTTCAGAGAAAGGAAAATGGTAAAACCAGAGGGCATGATTTGAAGTTAAGGGGTGGTAGACTCGAGAGTACTGTAAGGAAATTCTTCTTAAGGAGAGGGTGGTTGATGCCTGGAATGCACTCCCGAGGGAGGTGGTGGAGAGGCAAACAGTGACAGAGTTCAAAAAGTGTGGGATGAACTCAGAAGATCTCAGAACAGAAAATAATGGTTTATATTGAAGAACTAAGGCTAGTACTGGTCAGACTTGCACAGTCTGTCTATATTCGGTCGTTTGGTTGAGGATGGGCTTAGGAGGGCTTCGACAGCTGGGATGGTTTAGATGGGCTGGAATGAGCTTTGATGGAGAATTCAGTAGATGGAACCTAAGCACAGTACCGGCCAGAGCTTTGGGTTCTGGCCCAGAAATAGCTAAGAAGAAAAATTTAAATTAAATCAGTAATTTAAAGAGAGGGTAAGGTTGGACCATTCGGGTCTTTATCTGCAGTCATCTACTAAGTTACTATGTTACAGTTGGTAATGGAACCCATGTAGGATGGGGGTTTTACAGGACTTAGTGCTTACAAACAGGGAAAGTGTTTTTGATGTTACAGTGAGTGAATATCTGGTATCCAGTGATTATGGCATGGTATGGTTTAATATTAAGATGGGTATAGAGAGGGCTCATTCACTCCGAATGTTGGACTGTTTGGATTGTGGGATGATGGGTGGGGGGAAGGTGGATGGGTGGGTGGGGTTAGGTAGCATTTGCACTATGTATTTTTGCTGTTTTTGCCTTGTTTGATTGTATTTACGATTTTCAATAAAAACACTTAAACATAAAAAAGTTATAAATTGAAAATGAAAAGGAGGAAGAACGCTTTGCCTGCCGCCTTGCTCTGAAAGC
Source organism: Geotrypetes seraphini (assembly GCF_902459505.1). Lineage (NCBI taxonomy): Eukaryota > Metazoa > Chordata > Amphibia > Gymnophiona > Dermophiidae > Geotrypetes > Geotrypetes seraphini. Next base: position 449,241,498 of record NC_047085.1, on the reverse strand, counting down.
TGTTGAAAAGAAGTGTGACCACAGAGTTTGGATGAAGAACGCTTTGGTGCCAGAGCTAAGTTTTTTCTTTTTTTCTATCTTTCATCTGTTTCTGTTGCCTTTAATGTTGGGCTTTTTTGAATGAATTTTTTGATTAAAAGTTATAAATTGAAAATTATACTGTGCACAGTAGTGGGTCCTACATTTTTTTGAGATCCTGATATTCTTTTGAGGTATGAGTTTTTTGCCAATGATAAAAACAACATGAGCTTTAAAATCATCAATGATTGATTGCTATGTGCTATAATACTTGAGGCTTTTTCTCTACCTGTTTTGTTTGAAAGTCAGATCTGAGAAATTGAGCCCACTGTTGGTGGGTGATATTCTTTGTTAATTATTTATTTTTACTATCACTACGATTTATTGAGAGATGTTTAAATATCTACGTAATATAAATGTGCATGAGTCGAGTCTCTTTCATTTGAAAGGAAACTCTGCAATGAGAGAGCATAGGATGAAATTAAGAGATGATATGCTCCTGAGTAATGTGAGGAAATACTTTTTTATGGAAAGGGAGGTAGATGTGTGGAACAGACTCATGAAAGAGGTGGTGGAAACAGAGACTGTGTTTAAATTCAAGAGGGCCTGGGATAGGCACGTGGGATCTTTCAGAGAGAGAAAGGGATAATGGTTACTATGGATGGGGAGACTAGATGGGCCATTTAGCCTTTATCTGCTGTCATGTTTCTATGTTTCAAATTCTCATTTCTATTTAAGTAAAGGTTCTAATGTCTTTCTCTCAATGTCACAGAATTCATTCACATAGTCATCATGGTGCTCCTTCTTCACATCTTTAATTCCATTTCACAAAACTCATTCTCCTCAATTTCAATTTCATTCTAAGGACCCCTGAGGAAGGCAAAGTTCTGCCGAACACAGCCCATGTAGGGTCTGGCTTATATTACTACTGGGAGCAATCAGTGTATCGTGAGAATTTCTCAATATTTGTATTGTACATATTGAAAACTTTCCCACCCTTTTACAAAAGCATAGTGCAGTTTTTAGCACCAGCCGCGGTGGTAACAGCTCCGACACCCATCAAATTCCTATGAGCATAGGAGCTGTTATTGCCGGCGCCATGCTTTTGTAAAAGGAGGGTTTATTTTCAATATATATCTAATACAATTTTTTTATTTTACAACTCCTGTGATATCCAGGGACTTTTGTTCCACTTTTGTTGTGTTGTATTTCCAATGACTAAATCTTAATTATAAGGTGGGTTGTCTTAAACCACCCCTGAAATACCTTCTAATAATAATTCTTCAAACCCCCTGAAATGCCACCAAATGTTCAATAAGATTTCATAACACTTGGCTTTATGCATCCAAATCTTCATCGGGTCACTTTATAAAATTTAATTTCTACTCCATAAATTAGATTAAGTTAGGTAGGTGATAACTTTTTTCAACTTTTTTAAGGAAATATTAAAGGAATGTTTGTACTTATTTTAGGTGGTAGACAGCAAGGGACAAGTTCGCCAACATGTTTCACCCTTTTGGGGTTTCTTCAGGGCTACAATCCCTTGGTTTAACTTGAACTTCACGACGTGACCACCCAATTTTTTTATGTAAGATCCATATCATAAAATCCATATCATATCAATAAATTTTTATGATCTTACATAAAAAAATTGAGTGGTCACGTTGTGAAGTTCAAGTTAAACCAAGGGATTGTAGCCCTGAAGAAACCCCAAAAGGGTGAAACATGTTGGCGAACTTGTCCCTTGCTGTCTACCACCTAAAATAAGTACAAACATTCCTTTAATATTTCCTTAAAAAAGTTGAAAAAAAGTTATCACCTACCTAACTTAATCTAATGTTGGTTCCAGTTTCTCTTTTTTGCTATCCTGTTGTCTGCTAATTTTTCTTCAAGTGGCTGCTGTTCATTTGTCTTTTCTCCTTTCTCATATTTATTCCCTCACTACATCTGCCTCTGACATATTTATTATGTCTTTTAGCATCCTTCTCTTTACTTTTCAGCTACCTATCATATTTTCCATATTCTTTCACACATTAGCTGTCCCATTTCCCATCTAAACTCCTTCCTTAACCCTCCATTCCTTTTCATTTTTAATTTACTCCTTATTACCATATTTCTACCCTCTGTAATTACTATCCTCTCATTCATTTCCTTGCCACTCCCTCCCACCCTCCAGGCCTATCCAATAGGTTTCTACCATTCCCAACGTCTTCCTCTCTCCATCCTTCTAGCCCAGCATCTGCTCCCTCTTCCTCCCCTCTCTACCCTCCTAACCTGACATCTCCCTGCCCTTCTCTTTTCCCTCTTGCCCTCTCCCATCCCTCACTCTCATTGTCCAACATCTATCCATCACTTCCTTCTGCTCAAGGATCCAACATATCCCTCTTTGTCCCCCTCTATCTGCTGTGTATCTTTCTCCCTCTCATACACCCCAATGTACATCTCTCTCTCCCTCTCTTGTTCCCTAGAACCAAGATCTCTCTTCCTCCCCATGCAGCATTCTCTCCCTTTCTCTGCCATCCTACATTTCTCCCGCTCTCCTCATGCATCCATCTCTCCCTTTCCTCCACCCCTATTGTCCATATCTCCATCTCTCCCCATGCATCATCTTTCTTTCTCCTCCACCCCAGGTTCATTTTTCCTTCTCTCTCCATACAGCATATCTCTTCTTCCCCTTCACCCCATGCATATCTCCCTCCCTTTCACTCTATGTTCATTTCTCCCTCTCTCCCCATGCATCCCCTCCACTCCATATCCATTCTCCCTGTCACCATGCACCATTTCTCCTTCCCCTCCACTGTTATGTCCATTTCTTCCTCTATTATCACTCTTATCCCTCCTGCAACAATTTTCCTTCCTTCCCTCTCCCAACCCCAATCCAACTCACAAATATGTTCTTTCTTGCTTCAAAGGGTCAGCGGTGATTTCTACAGCTGCCTACCACTATCCCGGAAGCCTCTCTTCTGCTGTTTCTTGCCTGGGCAGAAACAGGAAGTTGTGACAGAGGGTGGGATGCGGCAGAGGAAAGGCTTCTGGGTTAGCAGCAGGCAGCTGCCACTAATCCGTTGAAGAAAGAGAGAAGTACAGGAGAATTGCAGGGACAATGGCGACAGCAGCTCCATAAATGAGTTGAGGAGGAGGAGAGTGGTGGACCCACGCAGTGCCACATACCTTCCATCAACGGTTTGCATATCCCTGGGGTACGATACTGTGTGTTGGAAACCTCTGTTTTAAGCCATCTACAAACAGTAGGTGAAATTTTACTTCTGGATTTTTAATATGTTTAGGATTAAGGCTAAACCCATAGCCCAAAGAGTATTCAGTGGCATACAAAACAAGTATGATTTTGATGAAAGGAATGTTAAACTGTCTACCTTCATACTTCAGATGGAGTATAGTATGTCATTTTCAGGCCATTCATTATACAGGAGTATAGGTGGCTACCAAATGTTTTCTAATTAATCCATTCTATATTGAGATTTCTGTTTTTCTTGGTACTGGTCATTTATTTAATATTAACTGGTCTTTGGTCCCATATGCCCCCCATTGTCTTCTGATGCATTGCGTTTATGCTACTGGGATCTGTGTATTCATATATTCTGTCAGAGTCTCTTCTAATGAACAGTTTACAGGTTGCTGTATTGATATGGCCAGAGATGCAATGAAGGGATCAGAGCATACAACTGCAAACATGAATGGGTCCAAATTGTATAACTGAAAAGATTATTATGCATGATCAAGGAACAATCTCAGGTAACCAGATCTTCTTTTATTCAAATTGTAAAATTGGAAAAAAAATTCAACGTACCTTTTGTTGCTGCTCAGCAGTTAAATACCTCTGGTCAGGTACTTGCCCTGGCACTCCTTGCCTCTGAAATATAAGTGAAATATCTGTAGTAGGAACTCAGTATTTAAAAAATTATTGGAATGATTAAAATGTTTGCCTCAGTAGAAGAAATTCCTGAAACTAAGGCCCTCTTTTACAAAGGTGTGCTAAGCATTTTATCGCGCGTTTAGCGCACACTGAATCAACATGTGCACTAACCGCTAACGCGTTCATAGAATAACACGCATGCATTAGCATTTAGCGCGTGCAATTTACCGTGCACTAAAAAGCATAGCGTACCTTTGTAAACGAGGAGGTAAAGTTTTATAACTTCAAATTTTTCCATAGATAAAGTAGAACATGTTTTAGCCACAAACAGCATAAATTGTAGTTCAGACAGAAATCAATAAACATATCATCTGTGCTTATTTATGATCCTGAATTGGATATTCTTTCTTGTCAATTTCCCAGTTTATTGCTTTCTGCATATGAAATGGAATAGCATGTTTGAAATGTGTGATTGGAATAATTTGCATGAACAATACCTAATAAATAGATACAAAACAGAGGAAATAAAAAAGGCTCATTGACTTTAACAATCTTTCAAACTTAGTAAATATTAGCAAAGGTTTCTGTACCACAGGTACACTGAACTCTGAATCTTATATAAAATAATTATAAGGGTGCAAAAAGACAGCTATTTTACAAAATATATATTCATACAAAGAGTGGCATCACTCATGGCTTTCTATGAGTGAACATGATATTATGAGAGTAATTTTATAACTCAATGCCTAGTTTAGGGCAGCAAAAATGTGCTTATTTCAAATTTTTTAATATAGAAAAGTAGGCATCTACTTTTCTTTATAAAGTACAAGTTTAAATGGAAAAAACATACCTTGATTTAAGCAACAATGACTTACACCAGCTCTAAGACTAGTATAAATGCCTGTCTTAGTGGTGTTTTATAATGTATACGTATAAGTACACTCTGCCTAAAATTCACCCATGTGCAAGTCTAACAAGGCACATATATCATGCTATTTGGGGTTTGACAAGAGGTCATTTACAAGTGCTCACTTTGCACATAAATGATTTAAACACTAGCATTTATGCATGTTGCTGCCACTCTCTGAATAAATTTACCTCCTATTGGGGAATTTTCATAAGAGTGTGCCTATATGTAAGCGCTCAGAAAGCACCTATGTTGTGCCTATTCTATAAAGAAAAGTATTTTTTTATTTTTAGTATTTATATACCTTATAGCCTAAGTGGTTTACATTCATGGACTCAAGCATTTTTCCCTATCTGTCTTTGTGGGCTCATACTCTATCTAATGTATCTGGGGCAATGGGGGATTTGAACCCACAACCTCAGGGTGCTAAGGCTGTAGCTCTAACCACTGCGCCATATACTCCATTATAATATATTAGTACATCAGTGAATACAGGCCTATAGTTGAAGTGCAAGCATTTATGCTTCTCATAGAGCTGGGGTACTGTATTTTTCACTCCGTAAGATGCTTTTTTTCCACCAAAAAGTGGCTGGAAATGTCAGATGCTTTTTTTTTTTTTAAACACCCTACCCCCACCCCATCGTACCTTTTTAAATGCTTGCGCCCAATACAGCTCTCCCTAGCATCAGTGAGTGCCCAGCTCTCTCAAGATACTTTGGAAGCCTCCTCTCCCGGTGTCCAGATCTAGCGACCCACTGGGGCCCTTGCAATGGGCAGGGTCTTACTTCCAAGCTGCTTCCCACACCCAGCAAAAGGTCATCTTCCGCGCTGTGACCGCCGCTGAGTTAATTACGGCAGCTTGCAGAGTGAACCTAGCAGGCTGCCATTGGCCTCTGAAGCATGATGCCTCTGCCATGGTCCCTCCCCTGATGTCAGAGGAGGGGTGGGATCATGGGAGAGACAACATGCTTTGGAGGACAACTGCAGCCTGCTAAGTTCACTCTGCAGGCTGCCATAATTAGCTCAGCGGTGGTCACAGTGCGGAAGACGACCTCTCTCGCTGGGTGCGAGAAGCAGCTTGGAGGTATGACCCCGCCCATCGTGAGGGCCCCGGCAAGACACTGGATCTAGACACCCCGGGGGGGGGGGGGGCGGTGAGAGTGAGGAGGCTTCCAAAGGACCTTGAGGAGGGGCAGGAAAACAGATTTGAAAACAAAGCAGATGCTGGAGTAGAGGGGGATAGAGAGGGGAGAAACCTGAAATAAATGGGAGGCAGAAGAGAGGGTGGCAGATGTTGGATTTGGGGGTGTATAGAGGACAGAGAGAGGTGGAAAGATTCTGGACCAGGGAGGAAAGAAGGAGGGAGAGAGAAGCAAAGAAAGATCTGGAAGAAATGAGAACAAATGCTGGACATGGGGGGTTCATAGATGAAAGCGCACGGGACAATCACGCGCAGACAAGGGAGCAGAGACAAATACGTGCAGGATGACAGCGCACCAGATTAAAAGTTAAATATAAAGCGCTCCGAGAGGGGGCTTGGGGGGAACCCTCCAGTTTACTTAGAAGTGTTAGCGCTGCCATTGGAGGAGGTTAACCCCCCTCCATTACAGAGGAAAGTGTAATTTTTCCCTGTTTCCTCTGTAAGTGTGTTTGGGGGGGGGGGGTTTCACTCCCTCCAAGAGAAACGCCAACACTTCAAAGTAAAGTGTGTGTGTGGGGGGGTTCCTCCCACACACCCCCTCGGAGTGCTTTAAATTTAACTTTTAATCTGGTGTGCTGACGTCATGCGTGCATTTGTCTCTGCTCATTTGTCTGCGTGTGATTGTCCCGCGCACTTTAATCCCGTCACATGGGGATGGGATGGGGGATTGTAAGCAGAAGACAGACAGAGAGAGGCCTGGACCAAAGGGGAAAGACAGGAGGCAGATGCTGAACTATGGGAGGTGCAGACAGAAGAGACAGAGGGGGAGAGACCCTGAGGAAGAAAAGAGAGATGGAAGATCATAACAGAGGAGGGAGAGAGAGGGAGACCTGGAACAAAGGTGGTGGTAGGTACAAAGGAGAACTGACACAGGATCTGGGGAAGGTAAGCAGAGGGAAAAGAGATAGAGACCTGGACCCAAAGGGGATGGGGCTGGATTGTGAAAGAAATGTTGGATGCACAGTCAGAAGGAAGTCCAACCAGAAACAAATTAAATCACCAGACAACAAAGGTAGGAAAAATTATTTTATTTTCAATTTAGTAATTGAAATGTGTCAGTTTTGAGAATTTATATCTGCTGGGTGTATATGAAAAATAAAAGGAAAAAATTGCATTACAATTAGTAGGGGAGGGGGACAGGGTACAGAGCCTGGCAAGGAGTGAGGGGTTGGGTGCAGAGCCTGGCGGGGAGTGAGGGGGGCTGGGTGCAGGGTTATATCTGTTAGTACACAATCTAGGGTGCGTCTTATGGAGCAAAAAATACGGTAAATGTTTATACTTAAATCCTGGGTCCGTACTTTTTAAACTATGTGGATACAGTTGATTGCATAGAGAACTATTTTGTTGTGTGACATATAATAAAGAAATCTAGCATCATGAATATCAACTCCGCAGTTCTCTTTTCTTGATTCTTATACTTAAATCCTGGACATACATAGGTAATTCATAATATTCTTTAAGCTACAAGGCACAAGGGTTTCTTCCTTGCTCCACCCACACACTGACTTATAAAATACAGATATGTAAGATAAGCGTATAATTACCAAATAGTGCTTAGGTGGATTTTTTTGTATTCTTATGCATATATGTGGCATTATTCTAAACCTTTGTGCAACGTATAAATGCTAGCACCTATTATTGCATCTCAACGTAGGCACACAGATGCTAAGCACTAATTCTATAATGGCATCTGTGTACCAGCATGTCATTATAGAATGAGCCTAAAGATAGGCACAGTTATACCAGGTCAACAGCAGACGTAAATGTTCTTGCTAAGTGTTCCCTGATCTGTGCATATATTATTCTGTAAGTTATGCATATAAATTGAAGACATGCTTATGCCCCTCCCATGCTCCATCCACAAGTAAAGTATGCCCCCTTGTAGTTATGCGCTATTCTATAAAATAAAACTTAGTGCACATATGTGCATAACTGCCAATTATATATCAGCACGCAGAACTATATGCAGATTAAGCTATCATATCAGTACTGCAACTTACATGTATAAGAGGTGGTTTTTATAAAACTGCATGCATAAAATGAGTCAGTTAAGCAGCTGACCTCCAGAAACTACAAAAATTGGCATTTTGAGCTTATTTTCACCATTTGGGGATGAGGACAATTCCCACCTAAGCTTTTCTCTCAAGTGCAGCCTCAAACAACAAGTTAGCTGACAGCTAAGAGTTATCTGAAGCAGGTATAACTGCTCAATAGGCAGTGTTTCTGGGATATACGGTACATGGTATTTGTCATTCTAAAATTCAGAAGACTCACCTTATCCAGGATCAGAACATGCTTTCTTCAAATCTCTGAGTGGCTTTTAGAAGGTGTGGTCTCCAGAATTGTACACAATATTCTACATTAGGTCTCATCAGAATCTTATACAAGGGCATCAATACCTCCGTTTTCATACTGGTCATTCATTTACCTAGCATCCTTCTAGCTTTTTGCTGTCACTTTTTCAACCTGTTTGGTCACTTTAAGATCATCATATACTATCGCATCCAAGTCCCACTCCTATTTCATGCAGAAAATTTCTTCACACCCTAAAACATACCATTTCAGATTATTATAGCCTACATGAATGATCTTGACCTCCAAATTTCATACCATTTTTTGCTAGGTCACTCAGCGTTACCCAACTCCTCTACTGCCAATTCAAGACTTCATTCCTCTCATCTATCTGCCCCCTATGCCTGGAATAAATTACCCGGGTCTGTCCGTCAAGCCCCTTTTCTTGTTTAAAAGCAGACTAAAAACCTATCTTTTTGATATAGCTTTCAATCCTTAACCCTACTCTTCTGCCCTCCAACCCAGCCCACTGATTAACCGTTCCCCTTAACTGTATCCATGACATCCTGTTTAGATTGTAAGCTCTTTTGAGCAGGGACTGTTTTCTTACTCTTTGTGACTCTATGCAGCGCTGTGTGCGTCTGGTAGTGCTATAGAAATAATTAATAGTAGTAGTAGTACTTCCTCATGTTATTCACACCATCTATTGCAGATTTTGGTATCATCCATAGAAAAGTAAATCTTACCTGGCAACCCTTCAACAATATCACGTACAAAAATGTTATAAAGAATAGACCCAAGAACCAAGCCATGAGGTATAACGGTTCATAGACAACGGTGCGAAAGACAAAGGCGCGCCCGGAGAACTGAGCGCAGCGTGGAGGCGCGCGCCGCTCTAAATTAATGTTTTTAGGGCTCCGACGGGGGGTGTGGGGGGAACCCCCCCCACTTTACTTAATAGACATCGCGCCGGCATTATGGGGGGTTGTAACCCTCCACATTTTACTGTAAACTTAACTTTTTCCCTAAAAACAGGGAAAAAGTGAAGTTTTCAGTAAAATGTGGGGGGTTACAACCCCCCTAAACCCCCCACAACGCCCCCACAACGCAGCGCGATGTCTATTAAGTAAAGTGGGGGGGTTCCCCCCCGTCGGAGCCCTAAAAACAATAATTTAGAGCGGCGCGTGCCTCCGCGCTGCACTCAATTGTCTGGGCGCGCCTTTGTCCCGGCGCGCTTTTGACCTGACACCGGTACAACACTGGTAACATCCCTTTTCTCAGAGATATCTCCATTGACCATTACTCTCTGTCACCTTCCACTCAACCAGGTCCTGAACCAGACCACCACTTTGGGGCCCATATCCAGGGCACTCAGTTTATTTTTAAGATGTGGGCATCTCTTCCGCTGCAGGGGGAGGGGTTCACTTGGTAGTAGGAGAGAGTGGGCATCTCTCCTGCTGCCAGGGTTTTAAACAGTGCTGCCCTAGCTTATCTACCATCATAGTGATCTTCTCCATCAATGCCATATTTCACAATGACATTGGCTGACCTATAGCCAACACCATTTTGTTGGATGGCCTGGTATGAAACTTTTCTGAAATTTTGGTGGCAGTTAGGCAGAGCTTTTGAAACATTTTAATGTGCCTTATTTTAAAATAAAACTCCTATGTTGAAAAAATTGCACTTGTTACCCATACAACAGAGTGCAGTTTAAGATTCTTGCAATTATCCATCAGACATTGTATCATACTTCTCCAAAGATTTTACAAGAATTATAAAGAGAGCTTAGGCTATAAATGGGATGAAATTAAGTTTGGAGGGAAGAATATCGATTATACATGTTGGGATTGGAGCATCAATGATGTCTGTGGCTGGTGTTGAACTGTGGAATGCCCTGCCTGGTATCCTGCGATTCTGTATTGGGAGGATAAATTTTAAGAAAATGTTGAAAATGCAATTATTTGCTAATGCCTTTATATGCTAATGCTTATTGCACCTGAAAATATCTTCTTCAGAATGCGCTGACAGTAATGTATGATTTAAAGCTTGTTTGCATTCTTGAATTGTTGGAATTGACTTGTTTTGCCTGTATATGTGGATCAGTTTTGTCACCTACCTTGAAATGGATCGTTTGATCCAATGCCTTTTTCTTCCTTAATTGTTGAAATCTGATATGATTTAGTACGTTGACATGTTATATTGGGGGATATTAATGATGTTGTCTAGTTATGTTTATGTTATATGTGGAAATCGCAGGGAAATAAGATTTTATGTTTATGATATGTAAACCGCATAGTTGTATGCGGTATATACATTTTTAAATAAATAAAATAGAATACACTAAAACAAAGGAAATGAAACAAAATAAACCCACCTCCAACTCCACCGATGATAGAAAATTTTAAATGATATACACTGGCTTTTAAAATCTGTGGTAGAGGTTTCTACCATGGACTGGTGAGGTAAATGCTCTGACGCTCACAGAATTCCTATGAGTGTCGGAGAATTTACCTTGCTGGCCCGTAGTAGAAACCTCTGCCACGACTTTGTAAAAGGAACTCATAAATTCCTCCTTCCCTTATGCACCTTTAAAATACATTTTAAACCCACTAAAAAGCAGTTTGTATCCTTAAAACTGGTGAGACTGGACTCATTTGGAGCACTGGTCTTGACCTTGGGGCCGCCGCGTGAGCGGACTGCTGGGCAAGATGGACCATTGGTCTGACCCAGCAGCAGCAATTCTTATGTTCTTATGATAGTTGAAAGTTTTGAAAGAAAGAATTTAAAATGGAGGTAGTTTGCCAGTGTTCCTTAAACTGAGGTTTTAGAACTTTACATTCCTCCATATATGCAACAGGATTTCTTTTTTATCATCTCGTTTTGCTTTTCCAATATTAACCAAGCAAAGCAGTTTGCATTCTCCACAAATAGTATGAAATTCCAATTTACACAGCAATGGTAAAACACACCATCTGTGATTGGACACCCCTCCTTGTCAGTTCCCAATTTTGCTATTTCCTGCATCAGAAATACAAAAGCAAGTTAAAAAAAAAAGTGTCATTAGAACAATAAGATGAGCCTGATCTTACTAACAAACAGAAAATAAGAGAAGGCTCATTGCCTGATCAATGCAGGCATTAGTGGCTAGCACGGTAGGTATTACGCGTGTTAAACCCCCTACCACAGCTTGATAAAAGGACCCCTATATTTATTTATTTAAAAATTTATATACCGCCTAGGATCTAAGCAGTTTCCATAAAATGAACATACACAGTTTACACAAAAAAATTAAAATTAACCAGCTTCTATTCACTCCAAACTGAAATTATAACTTCACTCACTCTCAAAAACCAACCAACTCACAACCTAAGTCCCTACAAACAGTTTATCCACAACATGGATGAACAAAATTGTCTGCTTGTAGACTCCAAAAACCAATACAGAAATTATTTTCCATAAGGAACAAACTTAACCTGTCCCAACAAGAACTTGTGTTTCTATATGCATCGGGTCTGATTCTATAAATTGCACATAACTCAGTAGGCGCCTGTGAAAACAGCACTTACTGCATGTCAATCAAAGTTAGGCACCATTTGTAGAATCATGCCTACCGACGCCAAAGTATATTAGGCCAGTGTTTTCTTGGCTTAAAATACCAGCACCTAACGTAGAAGCCTAACTCAATCCATGCCCAAACTCCGCCCCTAACCATGACTACTTTTTGGAAAGGTGTCATTAGGCGCCAGAAGGAACCTCGGTGTAGATGCCTACCACAAGGGGTAGGCGCCTGCCAAGTTAGGTGGCTACCGGTCAATTAATTTTTTTTGCATTTTTAATTGGCTTTTAATGGTGCTTTCAATTAACAGCATCAATTAAATTTTAAGTTAGGCACCAGCATTTTGCTGGCCTACATTGTAAGCGTTTCCCGCTCTACTAGGGACACATGTAGTGCCGCTTCGGTTCACCTAAGGCTACTGCCAAGCCATACGCGGTCTTGTGGGCCTCCCTAGGCTCCCGGAGGCACCTTCAATATAGGCAGCCTGCCTGGGGAGCATTTTTTAAAAACGTGCAACCCGATTGGCTGATTAGACAGCTGTAGGACGCCTACAGCTACCTACAATTGGGACGCAGTTCACAGATTCCGGGACTTAGTGCCTTGGTGTTACAGTTCGACATGAGTTCAGCCTTTGATTTGGTTGATCATGACAAAATGCTGGAGTGTTCGGATTCTATTGGAATCCATGAAAAAGTGCAGCCATGGTTTCAAGGTTTTCTTACAACTAGAACCTATCAGGTTCAATCTGATGACATCCTTTCAGGCAACTGGAATAATCCATGTGGTGTCCCTCAGGGATCACCTTTGTCCCTCTACTTTTTAATGTCTATCTATCTTCATTAGGAGATAGGTTAATGCACCTGGGAATAAAGCTGTTTAGTTAAGCAGACGATATAACCATCATTGTTCCTATTTTAGATTCTCTTTCTCAAGTTACCTATATAGTAGCTGATGTACTTAGATTAATGGAACAATGGAACCTCACCGGGTGGAAGCCACGCAGCCGCGAGTGGTCATTTTCAAGCTGCTTAATTATGCGCATAAAGTTGAAATACTACGGGCGATTCGGGCAAGAGGTACCCTGAATTATGAAAACCACAAAATTCTATGATTTCAAGACTTCTCAGCAACCTTAGCAGCCAAGCGGAAGCAGTTTGCGGCTGCCTGTTACAGACTACACGATCAGCAGATTCCATTTGAGCTCCTATATCCAGTTCGCCTCAAAATCCAACATGCTGGCAGGTCTCGCTTCTTTGATCAAGCTTCGGAGGCTATGGATTTTTTGACCCAAATTGTGGGAGAGGCTTCTGGGTCTTGATTTGGCTGGACATTGAGATGGCTGTTGATCTTTGCTTCTGGGGCTTCCGGCAGGAGGGTATTTCCACTGAGTTTGGTTTTTTGTCTTTTCCGATGCTGAGCACTGCTGTCGTGGTAGGACCTTATAGTATTGCACCATGTCAGAGTGCATGGATATTTGTGTTCCCTGCCACTGGTTCTGCTACTTGCCTTTCTCCTATAAACTGTGCTCAGCTGCTGGATTACATGGCTCGCAAGTTATTTTATTGTGGAAGGCCACATCTGGATGGTCTTTTTCAGTCATTCTATCTTGGGGATGTGTACTTGTTTGTTTCTGGGGGTTGGAGGGAACGGAGTGGCTCGGGAGGGCTGTCCACCGTGATCTAGCCTGGAATAGTGTCCAGTACTCTATTTTCTTTTGGTGTTGGGCAGTGGAAATGGGGAGGGGAGTGGGGGGTGAGGTGTTCCCAGGGAGGGTGAGAGATGGTTATGGGTGTGTGTCGGGCAGTAATGAGTCGGGGTTGTGGGGGTGTGAATGTTGGGGAGTGTGTGGTGTCTTGTGTGATGTCTTGTGTGATTGGTTGGTGAGTCTTCATATGGGCACTCTCTGATTTTGCTTTTCTTGTTCACTTTCTTGACTCTTTTCTAGCATTGCTTGGGAGGAGCCTGTGGCTGAGACGGCTCCTTCTGGTTATTACTTTCTACCTTGAATAATAATAATAATAATAATTTTATTTCTTATATACCGCCAAAGCCGTAGTAGTTCGAGGTGGTTTACATCAAAGAAGGGCTGGACAATCAGCGAATATAGGTACAAACAGCAAATATAGATACAATTAACTAGAAATGCAGGATACTGGTACAATGAACGGGTACAATCAGCGAATATAGATACAATTTATAGAGGTAAGCAGGATACAGGTACAATATATAGGGGCCATATGTGAAGGGGAGCAGGAAATAGGGGATGGGCTTAAGAGATCTTGGGAAACAAGAGGTCTCTGCTATTGGCTCTGAGACCATATGGTGCTTAAGCTTGCATCATGGAATGTAAATGATATTGTTTTTCCAGTTAAGAGGCAGAAAATCTTGCGGGCATTGAATCGTCAGCAGATTGATGTTGCCTTCTTGCAGGAGACCCATTTGCCTACTGTGGAACTTCTGAAACTTAAACAATGATGGGTGGGGGACATTTTGGAAGTCCCGGCATCTCACAGGAAAGCAGGAGTGGTGATCCTATACCGGAAGAGGTTGAACGTCATTACTCATAAAGTGTGGTCGGACCTACAGGATCGTTATTTAATAGCTCAAGTGACTCTTCATAGACAGGAGTTATTGTTATGCAATATATATGCTCCTAATACTTGGGATAAGGCCTTTATTCAGTTACTCATGAGGCTACTACATCAGAACCTCCCTATTGTGCTGGGGGGGATGGACCTCAATCAACCTTTTGATCCTACTATTGACAAGTCCCGAGCCCTTCTTCAGGATAGATATGTTCTGGACAGAGGACTCCCCTTGTTTGCTTCCTCTTTATCTCTGTTGGATGTCTGGAGGACCTTACATCTGGGGGATTGGGAATACACTCATACATCTCGGGCCCATGCAACACAGTCCCGCATTGATTACTGGCTATTATCCGATTCGCTGTTCCCCCAGGTTCACTCAACAGATATAGAGAGCTATGATGTCTCTGACTATGCTATAATTTTGCTTGCTCTAGATTTTCCAGGAGATGTTCGGAAGAGTTACCATTTGCGGTTCCCTCTTTCTCTTTATTTTGATCAGGAGTTTCATCAATACTTGATTGCTAAATGGAGAGGAATACGCTACTCATAATGCAGAGCATGTGGGGGATCCCATCTTGTAATGGGAGGCTGCCAAAGCGGATTTGCGGGGGGAAACCCTGGCTTATTCCGGATTAGGCCAGCAATACTCTCCTAACCAGGAGCAAACAAACAGTTCTTCAAAAAAATAAACAATCTCCAATGTATCAAAAGTTCCTCTTTAGGGTTGTGGGGCTAGCCCACGGGCCTCAGCCCTGCAAGACTCCTGTCTTTGCTACAAACAAATTACAAGTCTCTTTATCAGTCTCTTGAAGTTAATCCAACAAAAGAAATCTTCTTTGTGAAAAAACAAAACAATCACTGTTCTAGTAATGTCTGCCTTTATCATAGATTGGCATAGGCTGCTGTGTAGCTTTATTCATCCCTTCTCCTAACAATAATAGGGGAAGAGAAGACCCACAAAAATATCCCACCCGGATATTGTAGCATACATCCCCCCCAGCCTATTTCTCCACAGTACTTTTACAGTCCTTAAAGCTGGTAATTAGGCACACAAACAGCAGTGCAGAAAAAAAACAACAACCTTCTCAATTGGAACAGTTCTCTGTTAGTAAAAAAAAATAAAAATAAAAATAGTACAGCTACCCATACATCAGGCTTGTGCTTGCAAAGTTCCATTTAGAGCGTTGGTAAATCCCACAAGGAACACCACTAGGCTGTGGGTTGGGCTTTTCTTTTTTTGAGCAAAAAAAAAACTTGCCACAAAATAGCTATTTGCCCTTCTCACAGCAGTTCATCTCCATGACCTCCACTGGTTCAGGAACTGGCTCAGGGACAAGCACCGGATCTGTATAGTCCATCCTTTCTTCCACTGGTTCTAGGCTTGCAGTTTGGGAATCTTCAGCATTGACCCATTCCATGGGCTCTCCTTCCCGGGGCCTGCAACTTGGACTGAAGAGCTCTTTTCAAGCCCTGTTCCTCCACTGCCTTTGCTAGCTTCTGTATGCTAGTTTTCTGTCTGTTTGGGCCCTTACCCAAACTTAGCTGTAGTGGTAGTAGGTTTTACCTCTCTCTGGCTCCCCTGGTGGTCAGTGTGGAAATTTTTCTCTTCCTTGCTAAACGGGGTTTGCCTAGGCTGGGCTAGAGAGTAGACAGCTTTTGAATGCCTTTTACTAAAGGTGTGCTTAACTTGGTGGCATGTTCTCTCAGATCCTGGCCTCTCCTGTGTGTCAGGGCTGATTCGGGAGTCGGAACTGTCACAAGATCTGGAACTAATTGTTTATTTCAGGCTGTGGTAACTTCTACATTGGACGCACGAGGTGAGTCATTAAATTGCGTATCGCTAAGCATCTTAGTAACATCCGATGTTGGGTCTCCCAGATATAGACAAACATAACGTGGCATGCTTACTTCGTTATCTGGGGGACTGGTATTTGCTCCACGAGGACTTTGTTTCTCGGGATTTCGAATCTGCTTTTTTCCATCCGTGGCTTTTTTTTTCTCTGCTCCAGATCCCTGTGCGATTGTTACCCTCTGTATTGAAATAGAGCGTTCTTCTTTATTCTTGGCGCATTAGCTGGAAGGAACTGGTCAGTTTGCTGGGGGGTGATTTCAGAGAGTCTGATCAGTTATCTATTCAAGGTAATCCTCAATTTCCTCCTGGCCTTGATAACCCCAATTTTGTACTCTGGACTTGGACGGTGTTGCTCCTTCTTGAACATCTCCTGGATGGAGAAGGAAAAATCAAACCTTGGGCTTCTTTTCTGGACTTGCACCACTCTAGTCTGGGGGGAATTTTTGCTTATAAGCAGATCCATCATTATGTGGCCTGAAGTTTTGTCTGGGTCATAAGATCCGTATTTTTTTGACCAGTTTTCAGAGGATGGGCTTCGGAGTCTACGTTGCATGGTGCTCTGAGTCCACTTAGGCCGTATGGGACATTGGGCCAGAGATGGGGAGGGGAACTGCGTGTGCCCGTTGACTCCCTGGATTTTTCTTCTCTCATTAATCATATCTCGGGGATTTATCTCAGTGCGGAACTTAGGGAGTACCAGTTCCGGGTGATTCACAGAGCTTATTTTTCTCAAGAGCAAGTACATAAGGTAGATGGAGTTCCTACTCCGTTATGCCCTAAGTATCAACAGAGTGTTAATTCATTTTTTCACGCTTTCTGGGCTTGCCCAAAGGTTAAGGCATTTTGGGGGGCTATTCTTCATTTTTTGGAGTGGCTCTTTGGCCAGTCTCTACCGATGCCCCTGGTTGGATTCCTACTGGATCGTTATGAATCTTTTCTTATCTCCAACAGGGGCCATCGGATGCTGCTACGGAAGGCTGCTGTGCTGGGTAAGAAAATAATTTTTACCGTTTGGATGCAGGCGACCGCACCTGCTTTTTGGGCCTGGCGTAATCATTTCCATGGGCTGATGACACTGGAACAACGACTGTCTCACTTTTAAACATAAGCGTGGATTTTTTTTGTTTTTGTTTTTTGCAGACTTGGGATGCTTATTTTCAGTTCTTGGCTCCTAGGGCTCAGAGCTTAGTTTTGAAATCATTCTAACTGGGGGGCTCTTTTTCTTTCCCTCTTTTTCTTTTTCTCTTCTTTCTTCGATAAAAGGTACTCACCATAGTGTGGTTGTGTGTTGTATGGGGATGTTTGGCTGTGGTTATGTTTGGTTTCAATTAGGGGGGAAGGATATAAGGGGGGACCTTTTTGAGGGGGACAATGGTTTTTCCTGTCTTGGGGGAGGGTGGTCTTTGATCGTTGATTGTCGGAGAGTATCAGAGTACAGCTCTCAAATGAGTGTGCATGCCCTATAGGTTTCTTTCTATTTAGGGGTTCGGGATTGGGGATCATTTAGGGGGTATTTCCTTCCTACTGGTCATTGGGGCCATGAGAATTATTGCCTGCTGTCTCTATTTGGCTGTTCCTACTCACTGCGTTCGATGTAGGGGGTTTCTTGTCTTGTGGGTGGGGGGCTTTTCTGATAGTGGGGGTGGTTGGGGAGGTGCTTCAGGGTGGGGGGTACATTAAGCTTGAAAATTCTTGATGACTGCCTATTTGCTGTATATTACTCCTTACGTGTTACACCTGTTCTGTGTGCTTGCGTTGTTTTGCAGTTAGTTTTTTGTTATTAATAAAAAATGATTTGAACTAATGGAACAATGGATGTTGAATTTCACCTGAAATTAAATTCAGAAAAAACTAAATTTTTTCTTGCCTCTCCATGGCAAAATAACTTGGAGTTAACTCTGACTATAAACAACAAAACCTATTCAATTGATCCTGTTATAAAGATCTTAGGTGTAATCTTGGATCAAAATCTGACAATGAGAAATCAGATGGATGCCCTGGTGAGGAGGGGATTTCATACATTATGGAAGCTCCAATCAATCAGAGCATACTTTGATGTCAATTCATTCAGCCTTCTGGTTCAGTCTTTGGTAATGAGTCAATTGGATTACTGTAATGTTGTTCACTTGGCAGGAATACAGAAGAATTTGCAAAGGTTGCACATTGTACAGAATGCAGCGGTTAGGCTGATTTTCGGATTGAAGAAATATGATCATGTCACTGCCTTTTTTCACGCATTGCATTGGTTGCCAGTGGAGGCTCGGATTATGTTTAAGTTTGGATGTTTTTGCTACAAAATCTTGTCTGGACTTCTTCCCAATGATCTCATGGATTCATTCTCATTTGCTACTAACATACATACTAGATGCTCACATGTCAATTTTATCTTTCCATCTGTGAGAGGATGCAAATTCAAAAGGTATCACCATCGCCTTCTGTCTTACAAGCATCCTGGGACAAAGATTTAAACACCTTAATTATGACTTCAACCACTTACTTGGATTTTAGGAGGCATCTGAAAACTTATTTGTTTACCAAATATTTAGGTAATTTAAGTTAATTAATCTCATTGTTAAATTTTTTTTGTAAACCGCATAGAACTTCATGGTCCTGCGGTATATAAGTAAATTATAATGTAATGTAGTTGTCTCAGGTTCTCTCCAGTCTCTGCAGCAACCTCTGGCTCACTCTGGTTTCTATCTCAGGCTTACTGAGGGTTAGGCAAGAGGCCAGCATTCCTCCCCTCGAGTGTCGCCTGCAGGAACTAGAACTCTAAGAAAATACTCAAGAGATTAGTGTCAAAATAAAAGGACCAAAACAGTCAAAGTCCTTCCTCAGGAGCTCTTTTCCACTCAGGGTGAGGGAATTTCCAAAACTCCATGGGATTTTATGCTGTAGTGTGTATAAGCAAGACATCAGGTGTAATGTAGTTTCTTACATACTGCAGCCACCCCTGCTTACTGTACAAGCTGTGTTTCTAGTGGACTTTCTGCTAAGACCCCCTCCCCATTGGCTGTCTTCTAAGCTTGCATTCTTTGTCTAACTGAAGTACATCCTGATTACTTTTACAACCTTTGCTTTGATGGGTCTGCAAAGGTATGACTTCTCTGTTACCTGTTGCCAAGCTCTGTTCTATTGGTCTCTTCTTTTCCCTTCCCTGCTTTCTGGGTACTCCCTGAGCTTCTTTTGTTTCTACTCCAGTCAAACTTCTGGCTCCATCTTGAACACATGGCTCTATTCCCGGCAAAAAACACCAATACTTTCATCTTAAGCTACCCAACCACATGCATGAATAACTCAGCATTTCAACTCTGAAACTTGGAGCATCTTTCTGCCCTTTTCCTCATCTCTGCCCTTCCGTCATCCTTCAAATCTACATTCTCTTCTCTGGCTGTAACATCCAGGAAATTCACCAATTGTGAATATATCTACCATATTTATTCAATAAAATATATTTTTAAAAATTATAAGAACTTGCCTGTGTAAGCGTTGGGAATGCTATCTGCATAATTTAGCCAGCTAAATCAGGGCAGAATACAGAATACTCCACAAGTCTTGGGATCTTTGTGGTTTATCATATTCTCTCCTTGAAGGACAAAACCTATAATGGCAACAGGCCATAAGAGAGTCCCAATTTGGGAATATGTTAATAAAGTTCCTCTACCTATAGGTAAGGCAGGCATGCATGCAAAATGCAAACACTGCAACAAAGAAATACCTGGTAGCCCGGAATATCATGAGAAGTGCTTTGATGAAGATGACAAAAGGAACATGTTTGAACAGGCAGGATCTTCAGGTTGGTAAATTTTTGATTTCATCATATTTGAGCAAAAATATAGTTATTACTACATATTACTGTCATCTTGACAGTTGTTATAAAGAAATAAAGAGTTGAAACAAGCAAATAATCTTTTCTTAGACAGTACTGAGTGGCAGTGAATACAATGAGTAGTACTAAATAAGCAGAAATGGTATCAATAACAAAATAACATCGTTGATTTTTTTGTTTAGGGAAGTCTGTCATCAACCTAAAGAATTCTGGAAACTGGATCCACCTTCGAGATCACCATCTCACTGTTCTACAGTTCAGAGTTATCTGTCCAGGATAGTGTTTCAGTCACATCATATAGCACAGTTACTTACTGTAACAGGTGTTATCCAGGGACAGCAGGCAGATATTCTTGACTGATGGGTGGCGGCACCGACGGAGCCCCGGTACGGACAATTTTAGAGTGATTGCACTCTAAGAACTTAGAAAGTTCTAGTAGGTCGCACCGCGCACGCGCGAGTGCCTTCCCGCCCGACGGAGGCGCACGGTCCCCAGTTAGGATAAGCCAGCTAAGAAGCCAACCCGGGGAGGTGGGAGGGACGCAAGAATATCTGCCTGCTGTCCCTGGATAACACCTGTTACGGTAAGTAACTGTGCTTTATCCCAGGACAACCTCCAAGCTAACAAAAAGAGGGATGGAGGGAAAGTTGGCCATTAGGAAAATAAATTTTGCAAAACAGACTGGCCGAAGTGTCCATCCCGTCTGGAGAAAGCATCCAGACAATAAAGAGATGTGAAAGTATGAACTGAGGACCAAGTAGCAGCCTTGCAGATTTCCTCAATAGGAGTGGAACGGAGGAAAGCTACAGATGCTGCCATAGCTCGAACTCTATGGGCCGTGACAGAACCTTCCAGTGTCAGTCCGGACTGAGCATAACAAAAAGAAATGCACGCTGCAAGCCAATTGGACAACGTACGTTTAGAAACAGGATGTCCCAATTTATTCGGATCAAAAGACAGAAAGAGTTGGGAAGCTGATCTGTGAGGTTTAGTACGCTCTAAGTAGTAAGCTAAAGCCCGCTTACAGTCCAAAGTATGTAAAGCTTGTTCTCCAGGAAGAGAATGAGGTTTCGGGAAGAAATCAGGCAGGACAATCGATTGGTTGAGATGAAATTCTGAGACAACCTTAGGGAGAAACTATGGATGTGTACGCAGAACCACCTTGTCATGATGAAAAACTGTAAAAGGTGGATCAGCAACTAGTGCATGCAACTCACTGACCCTCCTGGCAGAGGTGATAGCAATAAGGAAGACCACTTTCCAAGTGAGAAACTTGAAAGGAGCTGAAGCTAAAGGTTCAAAAGGAGGCTTCATTAAGGCAGAAAGAACCACATTGAGATCCCAGACTACTGGAGGGGCTTTAAGGGGTGGTTTCACATTGAAAAGACCCCACATGAATCTGGAAACCAAAGGATGAGCCGAGAGAAGTTTCCCATGAACCGGCTCATAAAAAGCAGCAATAGCACTGAGGTGAACTCTGATGGAAGTAGACTTGAGACCAGAGTCAGATAAGGAAAGAAGATAATCTAACAATCTCCACTGCAAGCGAAGTGGGATCATGCTGATGTAGAAGACACCAGGAAGAAAACCGGGACCACTTCTGTTGGTAGCATTGAAGAGTGGCCGGTTTCCTAGAAGCAGCTAGAATAGAACGAACGGGATGAGACAGAAGAGAATAAGCTGATGTCACCCCGAGAGATACCAAGCTGTCAGGTGCAGAGACTGAAGGTTGGGATGTAGAATGGTCTGCTGATGCTGGGTAAGCAGAGAAGGAAACAATAGAAGAAGAATGGGCTCCCTGGAACTGAGTTGAAGTAGAAGGGAGAACCAATGTTGCCTGGGCCACAATGGAGCGATGAGAATCATGGTGGCTTGTTCCCTCTTGAGCTTGAACAAGGTTCTCAACATGAGAGGCAGAGGAGGGAAAGCATACAGGAACAGATTGGACCAATCCAGGAGAAATGCATCCGCTGCCAGACAGAGAGGAGAGTAGAGTCTGGAGCAGAAGTGGGGCAGCTGATGATTGTGAGGAGCTGCAAAGAGGTCTATCTGAGGAGTGCCCCATTGAACGAAAATGGACTGGAGAGTCAAAGGATCGAGAGTCCATTCGTGGGGCTGGAGAATCCTGCTGAGATTGTCTGCTAAGGAATTCTGCTCTCCCTGAATGTAGATAGCCTTCAGGAACAAGTGGTGATCTGTCGCCCAAGACCAAATCTTCTGGGCCTCCTGACATAAGAGGCGAGAGCCTGTCCCCCCCCTGTTTGTTGATGTAGTACATTGCAACTTGATTGTCTGTGCACAGTAGTAGAACTTGAGGAAAGAGAAGATGTTGGAAAGCCTTGAGGGCATAAAACATCGCCCAGAGTTCCAGGAAATTGATGCAATGTTTCTTTTCCTGAGTCGTCCAAAGGCCCTGAGTTTGAAACTCGTTCAAGTGAGCCCCCCCAGGCATAAGGGGAAGCGTCGGTGGTGATGACTAGTTGATGAGGAGGTAGATGGAACAGAAGACCTCTGGAGAGATTGGAAGATATTAACCACCATTGCAGAGATTGACGAAGCGATGATGTCACAAATATGTGTTGTGAGCAAGGATCCATCATTTGGGACCACTGGGTAGCTAGGGTCCATTGAGGAGTGCGCAGGTGAAGACGTGCGAAGGGGGTGACATGAACTGTCGAGGCCATGTGACCCAAAAGTATCATCATTTGCTTGGCAGAGATGGAGCTTTGTGGAAGCACCTGCTGACAAAGATATTGAAGAGTCTGAAGACGGTTGGACGGCAGGAACGCTCTCATGAGGACTGTGTCCAGGACCGCTCCTATGAACTGAAGTCTCTGAGTAGGGATGAGATGTGATTTGGGTAGATTGATTTCGAACCCTAGAAGTTGTAGAAAAAGGATGGTCTGGTTGGTGGGAAGGAGTACTGCCTGAGAGGAAGTGGCTTTGATTAACCAGTCGTCCAGGTAAGGGAAGACCTGAAGATGGTGAGAGCGGAGAAACGCAGCCACCACAATGAGA
This sequence comes from Geotrypetes seraphini, assembly GCF_902459505.1. Lineage (NCBI taxonomy): Eukaryota > Metazoa > Chordata > Amphibia > Gymnophiona > Dermophiidae > Geotrypetes > Geotrypetes seraphini. The sequence goes on along the minus strand of NC_047085.1, from coordinate 449,218,363 downwards.
CATTTGGTGAACACTCTGGGAGAGGAGGCAAGACCGAAGGGTAACACCTTGTACTGGTAATGACAGTGATTTATCATGAAGCGGAGGTACTGTCTGGAGGCCAGATTGACTGGAATGTGAGTGTATGCCTCTTTGAGATCGAGGGAGCATGGCCAGTCGCCTTGATTGAGAAGAGGGTAAAGAGTGGCCAGAAAAAGCATTCTGAATTTTTCTTTGACCAAGCATTTGTTGAGATTGCGAAGATCTAAAATGGGTCTGAGATCTCCTGTTTTTTTGGGTACCAGAAAATAACGGGAGTAGAATCCCTGCCCCTTCTGATCTAGAGGAACTTCCTCTATGGCGTTCAGAAGGAGGGATTGAACTTCTTGAATAAGAAGGGAAGACTGAGGAGTGTTCAAAGCAGACTCTTTTGGCAGACTTTGGGCAGGAAGAGTCTGAAAGTTGAGAGAATAGCCGTGGCGGATGATGTTGAGGACCCACTGGTCCAAGGTGATGATCTCCCAACGGCTGATGTACAGAGAAAGACATCCTCCTATGGGTTGAGGCAGATGGGTGGATGGTAAAACACTGGCTATGCCCTGGAGAATGAAGTCAAAAGGGTTGCGTGGACTTCTGTTGTGGAGGTGGTTTCACCTGTTGCTGTTGTTGTGTCCGAGGAGGCTGCCGTTGTTGCTGACATTGACGCCTAGGCTGCTGAGGAACCTGTGGTAAGGGTCTAGCCACATAATGGTGTTGATAGGCTGATTGTTGCCGAAAAGGCCGGACAGGTGGAGTTTTCTTCTTGGTTTTTAGAAGAGTGTCCCAGCGAGTTTCATGTGCGGACAACTTTTGTGTGGTGGAGTCCATAGAGTCACCAAAAAGCTCATCCCCGAGACATGGGGCATTAGCTAGACGATCTTGATGATTGACATCAAGCTCTGAAACTCTCAGCCAAGCTAGATGACGCATGGCAACAGACATGGCCGTGGCTCTGGAGGTAAGTTCAAATGTGTCGTATATAGAACGTACCATGAACTTCCGGAGCTGGAGAAGGGAGGAAGAACAGTGGTGAAAAGCAGATCTCTTGCGGTCAGGTAGGTATTTCTCAAAAGAAGCCAGATTTTGAATGAGGTACTTCAAATAAAAAGAGAAATGAAAGGCATAATTACCAGACCGGTTAGCCAACATAGCATTTTGGTATAACCTCTTACCAAATTTGTCCATGGCCTTCCCTTCTCTGCCAGGAGGGACTGAGGCATACACACTAGCTCCCGCAGACTTTTTGAGAGTAGATTCCACTAATAAAGACTCATGTGGGAGCTGGGGTTTGTCAAAGCCAGATATGGGGATGACTTTGTACAAAGAGTCTAATTTACGAGGAGCCCCTGGAATAGTCAAAGGAGTTTCTAGATTTTTATAGAAAGTCTCCCTTAAAATATCATGGAGGGGCAACTTCAAAAATTCTCTCGGAGGCTGGTTGAAGTCCAATGCATCAAGGAACGCTTTGGATTTTTTGGACTCAGCCTCCAAGGGAATTGACAGAGACTCACACATCTCCTTCAGAAAAGTCGTGAAGGAGGCATTGTCAGGTTTAGAGGATGGATCTTGAACAGAAGGATCCTCCTCACCAGATGAACATTCACCTTCAGAAAGAAGTGGCTCTTCAGAGTTGCCCCACAGACCAGTATCTCTGATTTGAAAACTTCGATCCTGGGAATCCGGTGTTGAGGGCTCAAGGTGTCAGGATTTACGTACCGATTTACCTGACCTCAACAAAGCGGTACCGGGAGAAGTGAGAGGCTGTAACGGTGCCGAAGTTTGGACAGCCTGATGAAGAGCTCTCGGTTCCGGTACCAGTACCGGCATGGAAGTCGAGGAAGCTGAATGGACCGGTACTGATATAGAGGAAGCGGACAATAGGGGCTGCCCCACTGTCAGTACCGGTGGCTCAGACCAGAACGGACTGGAAAGTTCGGTGCCAAGAGAACAGGAAGGAGCTGCTGCAACTGCTCTTTAAGCTGCACCTGGAGGACGGCTGCAATTCGCTCGTCCAGTGAAGGCACCGGTACCGCTTTCTTTTTCTGCGGTAACTGTGGTGCCGCTCGACGCCCAGAGGATGAGGAGGCCAATGACGATGCACTCACCTCTATGGGGGCGGAGCGTTTGCGCGGGCGCCTCGTGGTCAGCAGGACTGGACTCGCTGCCACAGCGACCGGAGGGCGCTCGAGCGGGGAAGGCTTCTTAGCCGGCTTACCTGACTGGTGCGACGCCGGCGCGGTGTTGTGCGGCGTCGAAGAAGTGGGTGCCGATTGCGAAGGAGCCGATGCCGGTGTCGATGCCGCAGAGTCAGCCATCTCGGCACCGAAAAGTAATTTCTGTTGAATTTGACGGTTTTTCAACATTCTCTTTTTCAATGTGGCACAACGGGTGCAGGTGGAAGCCCTATGATCCGGACCAAAGCACTGTAAGCACCAGTTGTGCGGGTCGGTCAAAGAAATGGGCCGTGCACACCGTTGGCACTTCTTGAACCCTGGCTGAGGGGGCATGAAAGTAAAAACGGCCTCTGCCAAATCGAAAGCCGAGACTTCAATGGTGGCAATAGGTCCCGCCGGGACGAACCCGAACGAAAAAAAAAAGAAAGTTGTTTTTTGGGTTTTTTTTACTAATAAAGAAAATAAAAATAAAAGAAGGAAGAGAGTCTTCCGATACAAAAAGTACGCGAGCGGGAAGGCGAAAAAAGGGCTTTTCAACAGCCGTTGAAAATAACGCGTCTTCTTAGCTCCGCGGAAAATAAGAAACTGGGGATCGCGCACCTCCGTCGGGCGGGAAGGCACTCGCGCGTGCGCGGTGCGGCCTACTAGAACTTTCCAAGTTCTTAGAGTGCAATCACTCTAAAATTGTCCGTACCGGGGCTCCGTCGGTGCCGTCACCCATCAGTCAAGAATATGCTGCCTGCTTGTCCTGGGATAAACATCATATATCCACAGTATATCACCTAAAAGAAAGAACAAATCTGACCATCCAGGAACCACCATAATTAGAACCAGCAGATTAGAAAGAGGTAATTGATGAAAACTTTGGCCAGTTTGTTTCTGCAAAAACAACAAACCTATAAGCTGCTATAGATACTTAAAAGTAGCACTCAGAGCAGCACTTGCCAATGTATACGGGTAAGGAGTGCTACAGAAGTCTAGCAGTTTTAACAAAAGTATTATAATTAGTGAAGTGTATCCTCAGTGTGAGATTGTAAGCACTAAGAAGCCGAATGTTTAAAAGAACCACAGCTGCAATGCTTAACCGTCCCAGGCTTTTCCAGGGTAAGTGAAGCTCACAATTTAGCCATATACCATCATAGGAATACACCCTTGGTGTATAAGGTGAATAAACTAAATTAGTGTAATTCAATAATTATAGCAACCATAGGTTAATGTAGCACTCCCATCCTGTAGCAGCCGCATAGAATAAAGCAAGTAAAGCAATAAAAAAGTCACTGAATGAGCTGTACTTAGCTGTTATCTAATGCAATGTCCAAAGTTCATCAAAAAGACTAAGGCAGAGTCTTGGGGAGTAATTGTCTTCTTCTGAAACTCCCTCATTTATTCAGGGTTTGACTAGACTTGGTTTCAGGGACAGATACCCCTTCCTCAGGAACCACATGAAATATCATTCAAGTAACGCCGCCAAAATTTGAGAAGGCTTCACAAGGCTTCACAATGAATACCATGCTTCATTTTCAGCTAATTATTTCTATAGCACTACTAGACATACGCAGCACTGTATATCAAAACATAGAAGAGACATTACAGAGGGAATGATAAGACACCTATTCTGTTCAGTGTCTACCTCAAGCCATTAGCCCAGCTGATTTGGTCAATGGACACTCAGTTCTACATCTACATGGATGACGTACAGCTATTTATACCCTTGAACCTGATTTACCCAAAGCCCTGAATAAAGTGACTACCAGTCTAAAAACAAAAATCAACAAACCCAAGTAAAACCAAGTTTCTATGGGTCCCTAACACAAGTAAGCACATATCTGACATCAACATATCTTTGGGGAAATATGAATTGCCCCTCATATCACAATTTAGGAACATTGGAATACATCTAGATTCAACACTTACTCTGATCCCCCCCAAATCCAAGCAACCTTCAAGAGCTGCTTCTATCATTTGCAACAACTATGCTGCCTCTCTCCTTACATTAATAAAGCAAGTCTTGTCTCAGTTGTGCATGCCATATCATCATCAAGACTAGATTATTGTAATGCACTCTATACTGGTCTGACTACTGAGTCTTCACTGGCTCCAATTGATTAAGAATGCTGCACAAGACTAATAGAAGATTGTAAGCGACGTGACCACATCACACCATTTTTTTTTTGCAAAAGCTTCACCGACTACCAGTACAATACAAGGCTAAATTTAAAACTCTGATCTTCAAGGTCCTTAAAGGAAATAGCCTAGAGCAGTGGTATTCAACCCAGTCCTCAGGGACCACCTGGCCAGTTGGGTTTTCAAAATCTGTGTCATCCATATTCATTGTGGATATCCTGAAAACCTGACTGGCCAAGTGGTCCCTGAGGACAGGGTTGAAACCACTGGCCTAGAGTATTTGAAGAACAGGATCTCTCTCTACATACCTCCAAGGTCACTGAAGTTCTCCCAAGGAACATCCCTAAACTAAACTAAACTAAACCAAACCTTAAGTTTATATACCGCATCCTCTCCATAATTATAGAGCTCTGCACGGTTTACAAGAGCTTAATATAGGAAGGAATAGAATAATGTGGTTGGAGGTAGAGTACAGGGGGGAAGAGAGCATTACATTTTTGTGAAAAGCCAAGTTTTCAGGTGCTTACAGAATAGTTGGAAGGAGCCCAGATTCCGTAGTGGGACAGTAAGATTATTCCAAAGCCCTGTGATTCTGAAGAAGGGAGATTTTCCCAATTTTCCCGCATAGAGAACACCTTGTAGCAAAGGGAAGGATAGTTTAAGTTTTTGGGTGGGCCTGGTGGTGTCAGGACTCGAGGAGTTACAAGATAATGGAATTAGGAGATGGAGGATGCCGTGAAGGATCTTGAAAGCTAGGCAGGTGCATTTGAAATGAACCCTGGAAATTACTGGGAGCCAGTGAAGTTTGGCCAAAAGTGGGGAGACATGATCAAATTTGCATTTTGCGAAGATCAACTTGGTCACAGTGTTCTGGATTAGCTGAAATCTTTGAAGACTTTTTTTAGTTAGACTTAGATAGATGGCATTACAGTAGTCTAGTCTGGAGAGGATTATAGATTGAACAAGGACAGCAAAATATTTTTGGCGGAAGCAGGATCTTACTTTCCTCAACATGTAGAGGCTAAAAAAGCACAATTTTACCAAGGAGTTGAGGTGGTCATTGAAGGAAAGGGAAGAATCGATAATGATGCCTAAGACCTTGCTTGATAACTCAAGCTGCAGTGTGGTGCCAGAGGGCAGTGAGAAGAGGGTGGGCAGATGTTCTAATTTTGGGCCAAGCCAGAGTAGTTTCGTTTTGGATTCGTTCAGTTTCATTTGCACTGAGAGGGACCAGGACTGGAGTTTCGTTATGAAAGCTGTTATGTTCTCAGAGAGGTTGGTGAGGTTCGAGTCTCTCTCGAGAAGGACAAGGATGTCATCAGCGTATGTATAGACTGTTTCAAGGGAAGATAGATGGAAGAGTTTCAGGGAAGACATAGATGTTGAAGAGAATAGGGGATAGGAGTGATCCCTGCGGGACTCCGCAAATCAGTTTCCAAGGAGCGGATGTGGTGCCATAGTTTAGTGGTTAGTGCAGCAGCCTGATAACCTGAGGAACTGGGTTCAGTTCCTACTGCGGCTCCTTGTGAGTCTAGGCAAGTCACTTAATACCTCTATTGCCCTGGGTACCTCCCTGCCAGGCTCTGTACCTGTGCCCCCTCTGGTGGTCTAGTGGTAGGCAGGGACAGGGCACAGGGCAGGCAGACCTAGTGGCAGGCAGGCAGGCCTAGTGGCCTAGTGACAGGCAGGCTGGCCTAGTCACAGGTAGACTGGCCTAGTGGCAGGCAGGCTCAGTGACAGGCAGGCAGGCAGGTCCCATACCCCTCACGTATCCTAAATCATCCTCCCATATTCACCACATACCCCCCAGTACCTTAAATCATCCCCCCATCCCCCCTATGTGCCCCCCAGTACCTTTTAAAATCATACCCCCCGTACCTTTTAAAATCCCTCCCTCTCTCCCTAGACGGCTGTCCTGGTATTTTAAACATCCTCCACCCCCCGGTACCTTTTAAAATCCCTTCTTCTCTGGATAGCTGTCTCCTCTTATTTCCCAGCCAGCGGCACAGAGGTCAGAAGAGCACAGAGGTCAGGAGCAAAGTTTCTGCGCTCCTGCTTTGGCTCACGCTGCTTTCTAAATGGCTGCAATCAGTTCTCGCGAGTCCTGCGAGAACTGATCGCAACCATTCAGAAAGCAGCGCGGCCGAAGCAGGAGCACGGAAAGCTTTGCTCCTGACCTCCGCACTCTTTTGACCTCCACGCTGCTGGCTGGGAAATAGGAGGAGACAGCTAGTGAGGGAGAGATCACGCTGGACCACCAGGTTATTTGCAACAAGTTGCCACGGACAGCGGGATTGGGATTTTAAAAAGGTGCGGCGGCGGTGGGCGTGCAGAGGGGGAGTTTAACAAAGGTGCAGCGGGCGTGTGGCGGAGAAGCAGGTGGGGTGTTTTTAAATGGTACGGGGGGGGAAGTAAATTTTTTTGTACCTTTGCTACATAAGATGCACCGAGATTTCCACCCACTTTTGGGTAGGAAAAAAGTGCGTCTTATGGAGCAAAAAACACGGTAACTTGCTAGTCATACACATACATCTTGTCCCTCCATCCTCTGCCCGGCGCCACTCCAGACTCGAGGATCGGGCCTGACTCTGCCCACAACAGAGTTCCAGCTCCTCTTCGGCCCTATTTGAGGGCAGCTGAAAAGTTTCATCGCAGAACAGCAAGGCAGAGGAAGGAGAAGGTTCCCTCCATCTTGTCCCTCCCTCCTCTGCCCGACGCCCCAGTCCTCCCTAGAACAAAAAAATAATCCTACCCATACAACAAAAAAAGAAAAACCCCAAAAGAAATACAACTCACTCCAAACTTCCTCAAATACACACCAACCAACCCACACCTCTCAACTCCACAAAATGAAGATAACAAAACAGAAACAAATAGTCATCGTCCTGTTACTCTTGAACCTAACAAACCAGAAAGCAAAAGGAAACTATAACTCTCCAATTCTAGTTTTAGAAACAAGTAATAGAAACCACCACCCAGCAGGGAGATAACATATAAACGTGGTTGACTGTTCCTCCTGCATGCACCACAGTATACCCCAGACCTGGGGAAGAAGACCTACAAACACCTCTCAAAACCATCCCAGGAACAAACCCACCCCCCAAGCAAACAACCACATCTACCCAAAAACTTCAAGTAACACTAAAACAGAATTTACATCAATAAAATGCGCATATATGAATATCAGATCCCTAGGCCTAAAAACTGAGATTATAAGAGACTGGATAGAAACAGAAAAACTAGGATGCCTCTTCCTCACAGAAACATGGCTAACCTCAGACGCCGACCCCAGAATAACAGAAGTGTGTCCACAAGTAGTTTGCAGAGACAAAAAGTAGTTTGCAGAGACAAAAAACGAGGGGGAGGACTAGCCATTTCTAGAGCCATCCTGCTCTAGAAAACGAAGGCTCAACTGCTGACATGATCTGGAATCATTTCGAAAACCCAGATTGGAACCAATTCCTCAAGCTCTACTCTAAATATGCTAAATCCAACTGCCTGCTAGATAACTGTCCACCGACTATCATGAAAACAGCCCCCTTCCCATTCAAAGCTGAACTTTTCAACTGGGTCTCTCTTTGCTTGTCCACTGGCTACTTCCACAGAGCTCCCCTCTCTCTCCTTCTCTGTTCAACATCTACATGGCATCACTGGGACATATGTTATCCGACTTAAAATTGAAATCATACATATATGCAGATGATATTACAGTTATCATCCCCATAACCTCACTGACACAAGAGACTGAACAACTCACCTCATCTGTTCTCACTATGGTAGAACAATGGACTACACAATTCAAACTAAAATTAAACCCAGAAAAAACTAAACTTTTCCTTGCAAGTCCCAACCACAAACTAACGAATACCCCTCTGAAATTAAACGGGCTAACTTACCCAATCAATTCCACCATTAAAATCCTTGGAGTCATCCTGGATCGATAACTGACTTTTGAAGACCATACCAATGCTCAGGTTAAAAAATGCTTTTGTGCCCTCTAGAAACTCCGTACCATCAAACACTACTTTGACTTCCTCTCCTTTCAATTGTTGGTTCAGTCTCTAATCTTTAGTACCTTAGACTACTGCAATATCATATATCTGGGATCCTTCAAGAAAACCATCAAACGCCTGAGAATCATTCAGAACACTGCCGTCCATCTCATTTATGGTCTCAAAAAGTCAGATCATGTATGCCCGTTCTACAGAAAACTTCACTGGTTGTCAATGGAGGCAAGGGTCATCTTCAAGTTCGCCTGTCTTTGTTTCAAAACCTTAACGGGTTCATCCCTGATTTACCTGTCGCGCTATTTTGTGTTTCCAGGTACCACTTGCACACGTAGTGCCTGTTTGCCTTCCCCTTCCTGAAGGGCTGTGTCTACAAGAGATTCCTTGATAGAACACTGTCATTCCAAGCTGGCAAATGGAATAAATGTCTAACCACCCTCATTTCAAGTGCACCCTCCTACTAATCCTTCAGGAAATCAATTAAAACCTATCTCTTTGATAAATTTCTCTGACTCCTTCCTAACTTATTATATCACTGAAATACCTACTGTATCTCTGACATATTTCCGGTTATACCCAACCTCTCTCGGCTCACTAATGTAATTGAAATTTGTTACCTATGTACTTGACAATATTTTCTGTAACATTGCTGTATATGTACAGTCTCTTCCTCTGTAAACCGCTCTGAACTGCTTGTGGTATTGTGGTATACAAAATAAAGTTATTATTATTATTATTAAAAACACTCTAAATATAGCCCTACAGGACAAAGCCTCCACCCCACACATGAATCTCGCATGCCAACTATCAAGACCCACACTCAAAGGAACCTTAACATGCCTACTTTGCTACATAACACCAGGAAAATGGAACATAGCAAAATCAGAATTTGAAGAATTTATTCTCAGAAACTCCCTCACATCAACATACAACCTAATCTTGGGCGATCTTAACTTGCACCTAGAAGACAAATCTTCCAGTCAAACAGAAAACCTCCTCACATTCCTCAAAAACCTTTCCTACAGAATCCTGGACCCACAAGCCCACATGAAAAGGGCCAGCAGCTCGACATAGCTGCCTTCATGTCCCAAACATCCACCACACAAGAAATACACACCACAAACGAAACTTGGTCTCACACCCTCTGGTCAGACCACTACAGGTACACCTTCACAATCAATTGGACACAGGGCAAAACCAAACAAAATAACCAAAGCTTAACATACGAAACACACAAAAAGATCGATCCACTTAAATTCTGGAACAAAGTAGACACCATGATCCAAGATGGCAACCCCAAGGATTTCCTAAACCACTTGACACAACCACAAATAAAACCCAGAATCTGCAAACGCTCAGGCAAATGGTTTGACAACGAACTACTACAACTCAACCAACAATGCAGATGTCTTGAAAGAGAATGGAGAAAAGACAACCAAGAACACACAGAAACAACCTGGAGAATACTGAACAAACAATACAAACAAAAGCTAAAAGAAAAAAGAAAATCATACTACACCAGTCAAATAGGCACAGAAATCCAAGACACCAAAAAACTTTTCAAACTACTAAAGGAACTCACAGACACCAAACCCTATTTAGCAACCAATACTGCCCCCTCCCCCTACAGCAAACTAACTTGCTGAATTCTTCAGAAACAAAATCTCAACAGCCAGAAACACTTTCACCGGGACCCCAAGCCATCTCAACAAAATCTTACAACCACCCATAGAAAAAGAGGCCTATGCAGCAGACAGAAACTGGTCAGACTTCCCAAACTTACAATGGCCTGACCTAGAAAGACTCTATAACAAATACAATCATGCAGCCTGCGACCTCAACCACTGCCCCCCCATATCTGTTAAAAGCAGCCAGCACTAAATTCTGCACCTATCTCATGTGGTGGATCAGTTACATGCTAACAGAGGGCCAATTTCCACAAGACCTATCCAAAATCATCATAACCCCTATCCTGAATGACCCAAAGGGAGCTACAGATCAGCCATCCAATTATAGACCTATAGCCTCCATACCGCTTTACGTCAAGCTAATTGAAGACCTCGTAGCAAAACTTCTCACCGAATACTTAGAAAACCACAACATACAATCAGGCTTCACAATCAGGCTTCAGAGGCAACTACAGTACAGAAACACTACTAGTCTCCCTCTTAGACACAGCCAAACACCACCTAAGTAAAGGCAAAAAAATGCTACTCATACAACTCGATCTCACAGCGATCCATCAAATATTAATAAAAACTTGAAACTTGATTTGACCTAGTAGATCAAAACATCCTACTACAAACACAGGAGGCAATAGAAATCACAGGCAGAGTCTACAATTGGTTTGAAGGATTCCTCCACTCAAGAAAATATAGAGTTAAAGCAAACAAGGAACAGTCGGAATCCTGGAACAACCCCTGTGGAGTCCCCCATGGCTCCCCACTATCTCCAACACACTTCAACTTTTACATAACCACACTTGGCACACAACTATGTAGATGACATCACCATCCTCCTGTCTTTCAACCAAACCAACCCCAATACAACGAACAAATTACACAGTACACTAGAAACAGTGTCAAAATGGATGAGAGACCACAAATTAAAGCTGAATCAAGACAAAACCAATTTCTTACTTCTAGAAAAAAACAAAACCCCAACCATAACAAAACTAGAAATAGACTCCATCACATACTCCATTCAACCCAACCTAAAACTGCTGGTAATAATGATAGACAAAGGCTGCACCATGCAACTTCATATCAGCAAAACGATCCAGAAAGCATTCGTAACCTAAGGCAAATCCGAAAATACTTCAACAACGAACAATTCAAACTCTTAGTACAAGCGCTAATCCTAGGACTCCTGGACTACTGTAACATCCTATACCTGTCATGTACAACCAACATGCTAAAACAATTACAAAAATCCAAAATACAGCTCTTACACTGATTTACTCGCTGAAAAAATATGACCACATTACTACCGCCTTCCGAGATTCACATTACCACCACCTTCTGAGATTCACACTGGCTCCCAGTACAAGCACGCATACAATACAAATTCTACTGCACCCTATTCAAAGCCCTAAATGGAACCACCTAAACAGGAAAAACACATCTAGACCAAGGAGAACTCATACACACTTTACCCACCCCCCAATCAAAGGTATACAAAACAAAAAAATATACGACGGACTATTAGCCACCAGAGCAGCGAAACGAGATCGCCACCTGTCCAATCTGCTGACTATAACGCCCAACTAAAAAACATTCAGGAAAGAACTTAAAACCTTTCTATTCAAGAAATTTATCAAATGATCTACCTAAACCTGATCAACCCTCCACAGATTCCGATGCATACTACATCTATTAACCATGTGTTCTCCCTGGAAATGCCCAGGCCAACCCTTGTTGTAAACCGCCTAGAACTGAAAGGTATTGGCGGGGTAAAAGACACTAATGTAATGTAATGACCACAGGCAGAACATACTATAGCAGGACACGATTATCCACTCCTACCCTAGGTAAGATAATATTCAAGCACCTTTCTGACCTCATGTGCAACTTCTTTTAAATTAGTCCCATTTTCTTACTCCTATTACTCTATTTTATTTATCTATATGTTCCATCTTTATACCCTATGCTATAGTCTATTCAAATGCTTTATTGCGTTGACATTGTAATGTAGCATATTATGCCATACTTTGTATTGTTATTTGAATATTTTTATTGCTTATGTTTGACTTATTCTTGTTGTACACCACCTTGAGTGAATGCCTTCAAAAAGGTGGTAAATAAATCATAAATAAACATATAGAGCAGGACTTGCAAATTTTGTGCTGTGAGGCAACTCTATGAATAGTGCTCTGCCCCTTCTACCACACATGCTAGAGGAGACAGAGCATCTTTGAAATATATACACTGCTGCTTCTGTTCCAGCGTCAGTCTGAATGTATAATAGGATGGATGCCAAGACAGAGCAGGATCAAGAAATGGGATAGCAAAGCACCTGGTTCCAGAGCTGACCAAAGAGTATCCAATGCCTAACCTAGGCAAACCTTCATCCATGCATCCCCACCCCCTCCCTATCACTACCACCAACCCAGGGCAGCTCCAGATCTTATACCATGCCCTCTTAAAAGTTCAGCATCCCCCTTCTCCCCTTCCCTACTCTCCAACAGTCCACCATCTCTCCTTTCCCTCCCAACCCTCCCTCCACAGTGCAGAATCTTCCCTTCCCCTCCTTACTACCCATCTGTGCATGTCTTCTGCTCTCCACATTCCTAGTGGTAAGGCCAGCCCTGCCTGTTTCCCTTTCGTCTCCTCCCCCTTCCTCTATTGCCTAAGGGCATTCAGAAAGGAAATCTGATCCTGCTTGCTGAATCAGATGAATGATCCATTGAAGCCAGCATCCTGTCTCTAATAATTCAGATCTCTTGAAATTATTCAGCAGATACAACATAAGGAGATGCATTGTGACCCTAGGTTTATCAGGCTAAAAACTGACCTGTCCTTCAGAAACTTGTCCAAACCTTGTTTTAAACTTAGTTAAACCACTTCAGAGATGCCAAGTCTCAGTTATTAGGATTGCGTAACATGTAGCTGAAGGCTCTCTCATTCTTTGAGCCCCTTCTCTCATTTACTAAAGCCTCAGTGCCATTGATGCATTGATCCTGATCACCACTTTCATGAGGCGCAAGCCTAAAAGAAGAAAAACAAGGTTCCCCCTCTCAAATAGAAAGAAATTTGAGAACACCTTCCTGGGTGCAGCCTCCCTCTGGACCTACATCTACAAGTGTTGTGAACATATATTCTTTCAGAGGCATCAAAGATAGATATTTTATGTTCCTTCTTTCACTTGCAAAGCAATAGAATATGTAAATATTTTTAATGTATACTCCAGGCAACATACCTATTAGAAAACTTACCTGTTGAGCTTGAACAAAATATTCTCTCTGGTCAGTTTCCCATTTTGCAGCTTGTTGCATCTAAATTAAAAAAATGACAGCATAGGTGTAAAATCTAGGAGGTTAATTAATTTACTAACCTGGGAAACTTCCTGTGGTTTAATAATATTTAGAGTCAATTAAATATTGGCAGAAGGTATATGGAGTACTTACAGTGGCGTACCTAGCATGTGTGACATCCAGAACCCATCATTTTTTGGCACCCCCCCCAATCTGTACGAAAAATATGATTTTTAGTAACAAGCCACATATCACTCGAGTACCTAGGAAAAGGCAGCATCTTACATACTGCAGTGAGAAGTACAACAGCAAGACACCCATTGTAAAACTAAACAAGCCAAACTAGTACAGATCAATCCTGCAGTCAATCCTAACAGCAAATCATGTCTTTCGAACACACAGAACACACCTTCGCCTAGTATGGAATGTAATCACAAACTTACCCCTTACCCTTTTACAAAACTGTAGTGTGGCTTTTAGCCAGGGAGGTAACAGCTCTGACGCTCATAGAATTCTGAGCATCAGAGCTCCTACCACCACGGCTGGCGCTAAAAAACGCTCCACAGTTTTGTAAAAGGGGGGATAAAATAGAAATACACAGACAAAGGTTAAATTGAACCAGCAAGAAGCTGGACTCTGCATACAGTGCACCACAGAAACAGTGACATATGTCTCATAAAGCAATAAATAAATATAAATTTGTTTTTCTACCTTTGTCTTCTGTGGTTTCTGCTTTCCTCATCTTCTTGTAACTCTCTTCCTTCCATCCACTGCCTGCCGTCTCTCTTCCCCTATATATGGCATCTTCCAGAAACTGTGCCCCTTCCAGAAACTTTATGCCTCCCCCTTCCATCTCTCCTTTCACCCCCATTGGTCTGGCATCTCTCTCCTCTCCTTCCCTCATCCACACCTCTCCTCTGCAATCCCTTTCCCTTTTTTCCCTCATTTTCCTTTTCAATTTATTTTCTGCATCTGTTTAGATTACATTCTTACTACCCTCTCATTAATGTCCTTTTTTACTGTCTACCTAAAGCTTACCACCTCTTTCCCTCACCCCTCCAGTGTTTCCCTAACTCAATCCTTTTCTCCCCATCATGTGCCCTTTTATTTATCCCCTCCTTCCATCATGAACCCTCTTTCTCCAACCCTTCCATCTAGTACCTTCTCCTCTCTCTGTCCACTTCCATCCAGCGTCTGCTCCCCTCTTTTTCTCCTTCCATTTCCTTCCTGCATTTGCTCCCTTATCTCTCCCATCTGCATTTCCATCCAGCATAGGCTCCCCACTACCATCCAATGTCTGCCCTTTCTCTCGCCATCCACCCCTCTTCAATCAGCAACTGCCCCTTTCTTTCCCTCCAGTATCCTTCCCCATTATGTCTCTCCTCTTTCTCTGTACATCAATTCCATCAGCACCACCCTTCCATACCACCCTGCCTCCTTTCTTTCCCTCCACCACTCCTCCATTCCAGCAGTCCTGCTCCTTTCTCTCTCTTCATGCATCAAGGTCCCACAATGACTGTAGCTGCTGGCTGCCAGTCCACCAACTCCGAATCAGCAGCCGCATGCTGGAAGGTCCCGTGATGACTCGTCTGCAGGCCAATCACTGCCTGGCTGGCCCAGAACATCCTCTCTGACGTCAGAATTGACGTCAGAAAGAGGACTTCTTGTTGGCGATTAGCAGCAGCAGTGGGGAGGTAAGAGTGGAGCGGCGTGGACCAGGGGAAAGGAAGGGCAGGAGGACCTGGACCTAGCAGGAGGGCAGGAGGACCCGGGTAGTAGGGCAGGAGAACTCGGACCTGGCTGGCTGTGCACCCCCCCAAGCCGTGCACCCGGGCAGGACCGCCCACCCCCCCACACTCCCCCCTTGGTACGCCACTGTAAAAAGAAACAATATTCTGTACAATTGTCATTCTATAAATATAAATATACAGAGCAAGGACCAACAAAACCCCTGTCTCCCCTCCCCTTCACATATATCCCCTCTACTATCAAGAAAACTGAACAAGCCAAATTATTATAGGATGCTACACAGAAATATCATGCTAACAGAATACTGCATTTACACATGACAGGAATAGTGTTAGGGGAATGCCCCCTGGTCCGAGAGAGCCCTAAGCCAGCTGGAAGCTAAAGAAGCAGTGCCTGGGCTTTGCAGTCCCCAGTTATGTCTCTAGCAGGATACATATTTCAAATCTGATATATTCTAATGACAAAATAGAAATAAAATAATTTTTTTCTATCTTTTGTCATCTCTGGTTTCTGCTTTTATCTTCTTTTCACTCTTTTCCTTCCAGCGTCTGCCCATTCCATCCACTGTCTGCCCCTTCCAGAAATTGTCTGTCTCCCCCTGCCATCTCACCTCTAGACCCCCCCCCACTTTGGTCTGGCATCTATCTCCTTTCATATTTCTTTCCATCCCCCCTGTGGTTTTTAGCATCTCTCTCTTCTCATTTCCTCCACTCAGATCTGATATCTCTATCTCCTTCCCCGTTCTCTGGCATCTCTCTCTCCTCTCTCTCTTCCCTTTCCTTCTCTGGTCTTCCTTCTTTATTTTCTGCGTCTGTCTAAATTAAATTTGTTCTTACTATGCAGTCCTCAAATTCCCTCATTTCACTATGTCTACCCACAGCATGCCACTCCTTTCCTTCACCCCTCCACTATCTCACTAACTCTATCTTCTTCCCCCATCCAGCATATGTCCTTTTTCTTTATCCCTCCTTCCATCCAGTATGTGTTCTCTTTCTCCACTTCAATTCAGCATTTGCTCTCCCTTCTCCCCACTTCCATCATCTGTCCTGTTCTCTCTCCCCACTTCCATCACCTGCCCCTTATCCCCACTTCCATCACCTGCTCCTTCTCTCTCTTTCCCCCCACTTCCATCATCTGCCCTCTTCTCTATCCCACTTCTCTCCACTTCCATCATCTGCCCCTTCTCTCTTTTTCCCCCTATTTCCATCATCTGCCCTCTGCTCTCTCCCCACTTCCATCATCTGCCCCTTCTCTCTCTTCCCCCACTTCTATCATCTGCCCTCTTCTCTCTCCCCCTTCTCTCCAATTCCATCATCTGCTCCTTCTTTCTCTTCCCCTCACTTCCATCATCTGCCCTCTTCTCTCTCCCCACTTCCATCATCTGTCCCCTTCTCTCAATCTTTCCATCCACCATAGGCCCATCTTTCTCCCTTCCTCACCTTTCCGATTTTGGCAACAAGATCAGCAAGGCCCCCCCCCTACGACGGCACTCAGAAGCATCGGCGCCCCCCCTCTCCCCCGCGACAGCTCTCAAGTTCGACCTCCTTCTCCCAGCATCAACAGAAATTCAGATCGGCAACAGGTGCTCAGTCAAAAGCTTCCCCTGACTCAGCTTCCTGTTTCCTTCCAGGCAGTTCAGTCAGAGGGAAGCTTTTGACTGAGCACCTGTTGCCAATCTGAAGTTCTGTTGATGCCAGGAGGAGGCTGAACTTGAGTGCTGTCGCGGAAGGGGCGTCGATGCCGCTGAGTGCCGTCACCAATGCCATTGAGTGCCGTCGCCATTGCAGCCCAGGAATTTTCCAGACCTGGCCGGCTGTGCATCCCCACCCAAGGCTGCACCCGGGGCGGACTGCCCCCCCCTTGGTACACCACTGGAGTTACCCATCACCTCTGAACACTCAGCCATGCAACTTTCATGAATTGAATACAATCCTCTTGCAGTCAGATAAGTGTCAGACAGAAACCCCCTTTCAGTTTTTAACACAAATGGATAACTGCTAGTTTTCAATCCCATTGTTTACAAACACCTCTTTCTAAGCTGTCTTAGAAGCCCACTCCCAGTGTTCCTTAAAAGATTTTATAACTTTATATTATTTTATATATTTATTTATTTATTTTTATTTTAAAAATTTATATTCTGCATATCTTGCAATTCTATGCGGAGTATAATAAGACATCCAAATGAGAAATAACAAATTACAACCTTTGCATACAACACATATTACAATGAGACAACAAAAGAACATCTAATATAATAAAACGCTAGGCCGCGCATGCGCACTCCCATCGCGTGCGTCTGTTTTCCGTGTGGCTGTCGGCCCGTGCTGTTTTTTGCTCTGCCCTGCTCCTTGCCTGAAGTCCTCTCTCCTCCCCCGAGGCGGATGTCGGACACGGCGGCTGTCGGCCCGTGCTGTTTTTTGCTGTGCCCTGCACCTTGCTGAAGTTCTCTCTCCTCCCCCTGCCGTATTGCATTTTTTAGTTGAAAGACGCAGCGGTGGCTCCTCTCACGATCCCCGCCTGCGTCGGACTTCCGACACAGATGCGGATCATGAGAGGAGCCACCGCCGCGTCTTTCAACTAAAAAAAAAACACCGGCAAGGCGAGCGACCAGACCGAAGCTCAAGACCGCGGGAAGGGAAGGGAAGAGGGGGCCGACAAATAAGAAGACTCCTGCCGAACAGAGCAGCCAGATCGCAGCAGGCCAGAACGCGGGGGAGGGGCTGAACGGAGCAGGCAAGATCGCGGTAAGAGAAGGGAAGGGGTGGGGGAAATGCTGCAACTATGCTGAATGTGTTTCATTGGGGATTTTGGAGGGTGCACCAGAAGAATGAGAGGTGAGCAGAGAAAGCATAATATTCATCATATGGATGGGAGAGGTGGCAGAAAAAGGTGAAAGTATTCTACTGGTGTGTTTTGGGAGGGGGAGGAGATCAAGCGTGACTGTGTGCCATGGGAAATGATATAATGATACCTGGGAACAGGAGGAGAAAGAATAAGAAGTGGGAGTGTATGTCTGGGGGGGGGAAGGAAGAATTAGAGGTCAGGGTATGTCTAGAGGGAAGAAAGAATGAGCAGTTTGAGTACTGCATGCTGGAGAAGATTTTGGGACAGACAGAATTAGAGTTCTTGCTGGGTTTGTAGAGAGAACTGGGAGGCTGGAGCCTGAGGAGGAAAAAGGAAGGAGAGAATTTCAGGCCTTATAGAAAACTTCTGTGCAAAAATACTACAAATAATGCAGAATTTGCAGAATTCTCCAGGGAGTAAACAAAATAACAATAGTATGTGATACCATATTTGGGTAGTTTAATTTTGCATTGGCAATGTTTTTACCTCTCCTGCCAATTTAACTTTGTTGTTCTTACCATTGAAATTGTTTAGTTTATTAGGGAGAGGGACAGAAAGACAGACAGAAAAAGGGAGCCAAGGAGAGAGAGAGAGAGAGAGACAGCGGGAGAGAGAGAGAGAGACAGAAAGACAGACAGACATATATTCTAGCACCCATTAATGTAACGGGCTTAAAGACTAGTATTATAATAAACATATTAGAATACAACCAACAAACATATAACAATGTTACCGACACTAAACCACACAAACAAAACTACTTAATTGCCGTTATTTGACTGAGACTTAACTGCTGGTTCATTACTCGCTGTTACTGATTGCAAAAGCACGTAAGAACAGAGACATTTTCAGCTCTTTTCTAAACTGTAAAACTGAAGCTGCTTGCCTAAGATCCATAGAAAGCCTGGTCTAACAATATATCAGCATACTATTAATTATTCTTCATAAATAGCATGAAACTATTAGGAATCAGTAAACATACCATCTGTGCTTGTTCACGAGTCTGGATTAGACGTCCCTCTTTGTCAGTTTCCCATTCAGCTGCTCTCTATATCAAAAATATAAGGAAAAGTGCCATTGGAATAATTAGAGAAGCTTGATCCTTCTAATAAACAGAACAAATAAGAAAAAGGCCATCACCACTTTTAACCTTCTTCAGAAATGTTCAAATATTTGTTATTGAAGCACAGCTCAAGCAAAAAAGGGAATTTTATATTTAATGAAATAACACTACATAACTTCCCTTTATTGGTCTTGTGGTATTACAGCTAAGGGTGCCATTTTGAATCTTGTGCCAGTGATTTGGGGAGGAGGGAAATCTCTTGGGCAACAGTTATTATGAAATGCTGCCAGTCCCTTTAAGATGTGGTCTTGGAATATTGGTCCGCTGCTTTGTGGCCCAATATTCCCTGGACAGTACAATAGCCCCAACTTTTTGCTGTGGTTATTTTACCAGTTATAACACAACTTGAGGTGTGCAGCAAGCATTCGTCACAAGCTGTGTTACAGAAATTTAATATTAAAAAGTTGCTTTAAGAATACCATGGTGTACTTTATGAATGTTGTTTTTATAAAGCCGCCTAGGAATAGGCGGTTGAGAAATCTTTTAAATAAATAAATGCCATGTTAGGGCACCAAAACCAGCAGTAATGCCATTTAAGGGAAAATTTTCAACAGGCAAAAGCAAAACTTCACGCATATACTGTACAGTCGACTCCACCTAAGTGCACGTCAGTTAAGCGCACGCTTCAGTTATCCGCAGCCTAACACCATGGTCATGTTTTATTTTTTTACATTAAAGTCAATAGACGTAAACTCTGGATAATTGCAATTCTGATGAGCACACGATCTGCTTATGCGCACTGATGTTATAGGTCCCACCTCTATTCGTTCACTCCAGTTAAAAGCAATCATGTTCTGACATGGATGAGCCACGTGTTTCGGAACAGCAGTCTAGGTCTGGCCAGGTGTTCGAACTTTCAAAACTGCACCATGACGTCACGTCAGTGGTCTCAAACTTGTGGCCTGGCAGCCACATGCGGTCCACCAGGTGCTATTTTGAGGCCTTCAGTATGTTTATCATAATCACAAAAGTAAAATAAAACAGTTTCTTGATCATATGTCTCTTTAGCTATAAATTACAATATTATTATTAAAGACTTAGCCAAAAGGAAAGATTTATAAACTATAAAGAGTTTTACCTCATGCAAAATTGTCATTTCTTTAATCAGACATTAACTATTTTTTCTGAGGCCCTCCAAGTACCTACAAATCCAAAATGTGGCCCTGCAAAGGATTTGAGTTTAAGACCACTGCGTCACGTGGACAAAAGTCATTGTCTTTGGCTGAACGTGTTGATGTCTTAAAGAGACTTGACCAACAGGAGAGTTAGGTCTCTAATACAAAACATTATAGCGTTCATCCTAGCCAGATTTCTTGGATATTAAAAAAAGCAAGCCATAATTGAAAGACTGGCAAAACAACAGCAATCCTACCAGAAAACGGAAAAGAATTGGGAAGGCTGGAGATGTTGATCAGGCATTGCTGCGATGGTTTGCTGAAGCTAGAAATCGACAACTGCCAATCAGTGGGCCTCTGCTGATGGAGAAAGCAGCACACCTATCTGAAGAACTGGGCGTAGAAGACTTCAAAGCAACAAACAGATGGATGGAGAGGTGGAAAGTTTGTAACGGTATAAAATTTAAGAAGCAGCCTGGCGAAAAACAAGACATGGATGAGTTTTGTGCAGAAAGATGGGTCATGGAAGTGTTGCCATCAGTCATTGGTGGATATGAACCATGTAACGCTTTCAATGCCGATGAGATGGGCCTGTGCTGGAGTGCCATCCCTGATGGAACATTGGCTTTCAAACACAGCAAATCTATTGGCTTCAAGGTACCAAAGGAACAATTGACATTGCTGCTCAGTTGCAATATGGACAGTAGTGAAAAGCTTGAGCCACTGGTGATTGGGAAGAATCAAAATCCTTGGTGCTTCAAAAACATTAAACACCTGCCTGTTGAATATAAAAGCAACAAAAATGCATGGATGATGGTGACACTGTGGATTGAATGGTTGCAGAAGCTTGACAATCTGATGAGAAGGTGTAGGAGGCACATTGCAATGCTGTGTGGTAACTGTGAAGCACAAAACAATGACATAAGACTAACCAATAAACTCATGTTTCTTCCGCCAAACTCGTGTTCTTCCTCTTTGATCCAACTGATGGACCAAGGGATAATCACAAACTTCAAATGTCATTACAGGTCACTCATCCTAAGATATGAGATAGCAGTGATTGATGCAAGCATGGAATCCAGCCCCCAAGCTGCTGAGCTTGTGAGAAAAATGATGGTGCTCAACTCTCTTCACATGGTACGGGAGGCGTGGAGTCAAGTCTCATCATCAACGATTTCAAATTGCTATCGACGGGTAAGCTTCAGTCACGCATCAGATGAGACAACTGAAGCTGACACGTCGTCCATTGAACTCCCAGTTGGACTCTTGCCACAAGAGTTTGAGCTGTATTTCGCCATTGACAACAATGTGCCCACATCATCTGATAGCACTAATTCCAATATTTGTACAGTCATAAAGGACACTGCAGACAACCAAAAGTCTGATAAGGATGGAGATACTGCTGCAGTCATCATGACTAATGAAAAACCTGCAGAGATTGTTTCCTTCTCGGACGCGCTGAAGTCCCTACACACGCTGCGTTATTATCTGGAGATAAATGGATATCACGATTATGGACAGTTTTACAGCATCAGTAGTCAGATACACAGCTTGAATCATGCAATCTGCATGCAGAAAACAATGACTGATTATTTCAATAGAATGTTGGCTAAAAAAAAAGTTTACAGTGTATTGCATTAGACAGAACAGTGCTGTTTCTATAACTGAACCATATTAAATTGTATTCAGTGTGTTTTTTGCTGAATAAAAGTTTTATTGCATTTGACTACAGTGTACTGTGATTTTTCATGACTAAAAAGTAGTACTCCGATTAAGTGCACATGGAGGTCCATTCTTGAGGTCTTGCATTTAAGCAGAGTCGACTGTATTTACGTACCATTTCAATAGCTGAGATTACTGGTCATCTGGGAAAATTCAAAATTCTCAAATTATTTTTTCTTTGATAATTTCCAATATATTCTAATTTTTCTGAATAACAGATCTTTCTTTAACTATATTCAGTTAGAGATCTTTGACCTGAATGATCTGTTGTTCATGTTTCTGGATAATCTCACCATATTCTTTCAGGATTTCACTTTAGAGTTGATGTTACCACAATCCATCCTTAACACCGCTACTGCTTTCTTAAGGTTGGAGTTCATAACTTTTATTGCCTTCCAGATTTCTTCCATGTTCACGACTGCAGGTTTTTCCAACCTTCCAAATAATATCTTTTCTTCCCCAGATTTCCTATCTTTAGTCCCAATGCTGGAGATTGTTGCTAAATCTCCGGCTTGATCTTCAACCCCTCGGGGTCTCCCAGCTGCTCCTCCAGGGCTCTGCACTTCCATTTCCTCTACAGGGGACCTCAGCGCTGCCTGCAACACAGGACTGATATCTCCGGGTTGGATAGGTGCCTGTCTTAATTCAGGGCTAAACGAAGCCCCATTGACGCTAAGATTCTCTCTTAAAGATGGAGATTCTCCTGAAGCTGGCTGTGTCCTCTGCATTGTACGCTGCTAGACCCTCCAAAGTCATCTGCACCAACCAATTCGAAGTTGTAGTCGCTGGAGGCACAGACCGTGCAGATCCTTTCCTCTTTCCCATGGTACAAACAAGCAGCGCAGAACGGGTAAGTTCAGAGTACAGTCCATTCTAGACCAACTTAGCGGCGCGGCATGCACATCTGCTCCTGACGTCATCTTGACTCCAGGGACTTTCTAGTAAATAGACAGTTGAAGATGAATCCAACCAGTCTGCAGTAAATGTTGAACAATGAAATACAAAAAAGGACTGCAGAGATGATGTACAGGATACAGGAACTTCATTAAGAACAATAAAATGTTGTTTTCCAAGAATGGTTCACATGGGTAAGAAAGCAAGACCCGACACAGTCTGTGTTTCGAATGACCTTCCTCAGGGGTCCAAGATGTTCTATCTCTCAAAAAACTAAGAACCATGTGGATTTCAATGATTCAGTATGAATTTTGAAAGTGATGAATGGCGAAAAGCTTCTTAGTTAGTTGCTCCTGAGTGTAAAAGTTCCTGTACATCATCTCTGCAGTCCTTTTTTATTTTGTTGTTCGACTTTCTAGTAAATAGGCACATCATTCATGAACCTGCGAGTTAAAATAGGCACATCATTCTTTAACCTGTGGGTTGTATATCACTGATCACAACGTCTGGCGTAGAGTGCCTCATTTTTCTGCTCCACCTACCATCACACTGGGCTGTCCTCTAATTCCTCAAATCATATCAAAGCAGATGATCAGCCCTACAGAAAAAAATATAACAGGGAGGCGTATGGGGACTCTCTCGAGAAACAGTCTGTTCTGCTCATATCAAAACATTTAATACAAAATAATCATGAAAATTTTAAACATATAACTAGGTGGAACAAACAAGCCACTTACCTGAGTGCAACCTGAACTAACAGTTGTCACAGGCACCTCTAGGGCAATGGTTCCTGAGGACCACGTGACAACATTTTTTCCCCTATGTGCCACTCCTGGGTTACACAGGAATTCTAGGAAACTTATGAGTATGCTTTAAAACAGCTAACATCAAAAGTCTTTATACAGTTTGATATTTTATTGGTAAAAAAACAAAAGTTTTCAGCTTTCTTGCAGCAATGAAAAATGGTTCATAAAGGGGAAACTCAAAAAAGGCAAACAAAAGCTACAGGTGTCAGAATGCTCCCAAAACGGTCCTTCAAGATTCAAAATCAGCCTCCAATCCTCTGAGTCTTTTTTGAGCATGATAAAGTATATGGAGCATCTGCCTAAGCCCAATTCTTTATCTTGGACAGCTTCTATTACTGCTAAATCCAGTAACCTCTTTACTGTTGCTCGGTCTCTGACCACTTTCTCTGGCTTCCCCACTGGAGAATCCACAAATAGGTCTGGGAGGGAACAAAAGAACTGTAGCTTGCACCCTTCTTGAATGATTTCCAATACCCAGCAGTTTGAGGTGATCCTCACCCATGTCTCCCAATAAGCTGACAACTCCCCTTCTGCCGGTATTTGAGGGGGGGGGGGATTGCTGGCAGGAGGGCTTGGGATCCCTCCTGCTGGTTCGTGGCAGTTTGGGTGGGGGGATTGCGATCATGGCAGGAGAGATTAGGCATCTCTCCTGCTGCAATCGTTGGGGGGCAGGTTGCCGGGGCTGCTGAGCTGATCACGGCAGCCGCGATCAGCTCAGCGGCCCCTATTCAGAACTTATACCTGTTTTGACTTGGTTTAAGTCAAAACATATAAGTTCCAACTGGGCAATCTTGTAAAACTTTTGGTTATACTTGCAGTACAACTAAGTCTAGGTCGGCCCACCTCCCGCACTTTCTCCTCCTCCAAAACGGCCTCTTTTCGCTCTAGGCGTTCAGAGGCAAGGTAAAGGCCTAAGATGGTTTTAGATACGTCTAAAACTAGCTTTGATTATCAGCACGGGGATGATATAGGCCACTTTTTGAACTTTTTTTTAATTATTATTATGAGCCCCATAATGTTTTATACACTACTTTATTTAGGAAGAATAATTCTCTAAGGTTCCACAGCCAGTGTTTCCTAATAATCACAGTAAAATAACAGGATAGTATATATTTCTCCTTTTTCTAAACATTTTGCTGTGATTATTAGGAAACACTGGCATGTGGTTCAGTTCATCCCGAGTTGAATGAGTTCTCGATTATGGCCCATCAGAAAGGTAGAAATCTTGGGGAATACCTGAATCAAGTGAAATTGAGCAAGGAAATTGAGCCTAGAATAGGGGGTAATGAATGTTGTGGGTTCTGCCAATGGTGCAATTTTTGTATGTCTGGGAAATATTAGACAGTCCCTCAGCGTGGTAAAATGTATTCCTTATTCTCTTCTGCCACATGTACCAGTTCACAGGTGATATAAAGAAATTATGTACTTACCCTGGTAAGCTCTTTTCCCGTAGATAGTGAGACATTCTACCCATCTGTCTAGAATGTCTCACCTATTGTAGTGGAAACATTATTGTGTGTCCCTGTGACCTGGTATATAGTACAGCATTAGTTGGATAAGGATCATTCTATTGCGAATATAAGATGGCGTTTCAAGTAGTATAGAAGGGTGGCCATTATGAAAAGTTTTTAAATTACAAAGAACAAAGATGGATTTATAAACTTAATTCAGTTACTCCCTTTGGCTTAAATGCGGAGCTAGAATGGATGTCTTTGCTGTGGTTGGTTAGTTTCTAAGTGTGCATATGGACTCTGTGATTGGTGAAAAGTAACATATGGTTTGAATGAATATATAGGAAGTTGGTAGCTGACGATGCCATCTTGAAAAGCATGTCAGGGTATCTAGATTGGTCAGTATATTTATGCTTAGCTTTAATAGATGAAATTAATGATGAAAAACTTTTAACTTTGGGGTGATTTATAGAGGAAGCTCCTTGAAACAGCATTAAGCAAAACATGGATTCATGTCGGAGCCCCTGAAGATTCTTTGAGATGAGTACAATTTTGATACAATATACTATTTATAGAGTGCTTAAAGTTTTAAAAAGAAAACAAAGTAAAATTTTGAATGTTGAATTCAGTGACCGATGAAGAGGCTGGCTTTGAATAAACTCATAATGCAGTGAAAGTGACAGTTATGAGTAAAGCCGCCAAGGTCTGCTATAGTAGGATCTCTGTGCAATGGGTTTTGTGGGGCTCATGAAGAGAAAGAATCCACTCATGACATAGGGAATTAAGGATCTGCATCAGCCTCCATCCCTGGAGCACGATGCAACCTCGAGTGGCAAGTACAAGCAACATAAAGCCACTGCTGCTGTCTTCAGTCCCAACTCTGCAGCTGCAAACTGTCTCTTAAGGACAAAATCCAGTCTCCAGTCCTATGTATCTTTCAACACTACTCCCCCTTCACTCCCCCTTTCACCTGCACCACCAGAGAATCCACCTTCGGAGGAATAAACAGCTGGTGAAATTCAGTGTCCATCAGGTAAAGTTTTGTCATAGCTTTACCCACCTGAAGGGTCCCCTCCTGGACCTCCCAATGATTTGTCAACATCTTGGTAATGTCAGGATGGGAGGGAATGCATGTAGTCTGAGCCTTAGTGCTGCTCATCAGTGAGCACTGAGCAGTAGAGGTCTGTGGAGGCTCTATCTTTAATTCCTGGAGAGACTCGGTAATTATCTCCAAAAGCACTGCAGGCTTAAACAGTCTGCGCACTGTCGGATCCTATCCGAGGACCAGGGCTGCTACCTGATCAAGCCCTGGTCCTCCCCTGCACAATGTAGAAATCTCCTGCTACTGAGGATCCAGACTGGGAAAATAAAGACATAGATACAGAATTTTACTCATCCAGGGAGTGCTAAAGGAGGACAAAGCCATAGCCGACAAATTGAACACGTTTTTTGCATCTGTATTTACAGAAGAGGATATACGCAACATACCGGAGGCTGACAGGCTATACTTAGGAAATGAAGACGGGAAATTGACTTGGTTGATGGTCAGTCTAGAAGAGGTAGACAGGCAGATTGATAGGTTCAAGAGCGATAAATCCCCAGGACCAGATGACATCCATCCGAGGGTAATCAAGGATCTGAAAGGGGTTTTAGCTGAACTGCTTCGACTAATAGCCAATCTGTCGATCAAATCGGGCAGGATTCTGGAAGACTGGAAAGTGACGAATGTTACGCTAATCTTCAAGAAAGGTTCGAGGGGAGATCTGGGAAACTACAGGCTGGGAAACTACAGTCTGATCTCAGTACCGAGAAAGATGGTAGAGGCGCTGATAAAGGATTGCATCTTTGACTACCTTGATGGACACAATCTGATGAGAACCAGCCAACATGGCTTCAGCAAAGGAAGATCTTGCTTGACGAACTTGCTGCACTTTTTCGAGGGAGTTAACAGGCAGATAGACAAAGGTGACCCGGTCTACATTGTATATCTGGATTTTCAGAAGGCGTTTGACAAGGTCCCGCATGAATGACTACTTCAAAAAATTGCAAGCCATGGGAATGAGGGTGAAATACACACTTGGATCAAAAACTGGTTGGCAGATAGAAAGCAAAGAGTGGGGGATAAATGGACAATACTCGGACTGCAAAAGCGTCACCAGTAGAGTGCCGCAGGGTTCGGTGCTTGGGCCTGTGCTCTTCAACATATTTATAAACGACCTGGAAATTGGAACGACGAGCGAGGTGATTAAATTTGCAGATGATACGAAGTTATTCAGAGTAGTAAAGATGCAGGAGGATTGCGAAGACCTGCAACAGGACATAAACATGCTCAAGAAATGGGCTGCAAAATGGCAAATGAAGTTTAACATGGACAAGTGTAAGGTGATGCATGTTGGTAACAAAAATCTTGTACACGAATACAGCATGTCTGGTGCAGTACTCTGAGAGACACCCCAGGAAAGAGACTTGGGAGTACTGGTCGACAAGTCGATGAAACCGTCCGCGCAATGCGCGGCAGCGGTGAAAAGGGCAAACGCCCTCACCTGGAATACTGCATCCAGCACTGGTCGCCATACTTGAAGAAGGACACAGTACTACTCAAAAGGGACCAGAGAAGAGCGACTAAAATGGTTAAGGTGCTGGAGGAGTTTTGTCATACAGTGAGAGATTAGAGAAACTGGGCCTCTTCTCCCTTGAAAAGAGGAGACTGAGAGGGGATACGATTGAAACCTTCAAGATAATGAAGGAAATAGACTTATTAATAATAATAACTTTATTCTTTTATACCACCATAACCAAAAGTTCTAGGCGGTTTACACTAGATAAAGACAGGTTGTTTACCCTCTCCAAGGTAGGGAGAACAAGAAGGCACTCTCTAAAGTTAAAAGAGGATAGATTCCGTACAAATGTAAGGAAGTTCTTTTTCACCCAGAGAGTGGAGGAAAACTGGAACGCTCTTCCGGAGGCTGTCGTAGGGGAAAACACCCTCCAGGGATTCAAGGCAAAGTTAGACAAGTTCCTGCGGAACTAGAGCCTGCGCAGGTGGGGCTGGTTTCGGTTAGGATGCTGGTCTTTGACTTGGAGGCCACTGCGGGAGTGGCCTGCTGGGTACGATGGACCACTGGTCTGACTCAGCAGCAGCAATTCTTATGTTCTTTAAAATATCTGGTTCTTCAGCTTCAGTTTCCAGTTCAATTTCTTCAGTGTTATCCTCACTGCCTTGTTTGTATAAATTTTCTGTATATTCTTTCCATCTCTTTTTCATGCTTTCTGGATCATTCAATATCATTCCATTGGCGTCTTTAAGCATCCCCAGTAATCTCTTAATCTCCTGATTCAATTTTCTGACAAATATCCTTGAGATATCATTCTTTGTCTTGCCAAACTTGACATTGAAACATTCAGTTAATTTGTGATACTTTTTCTCTATCACCAGATAGTTTTGCTTTTCTTCTTTCTTCTGTTACTTTTCTGGTTTCTTCCGAGATCCAAAGTGATTTATTGGTTTCAGCAAAGGCAGATCTTGTCTGACGAACTTGCTGCACTTCTTCGAGGGAGTAAACAGGCGGATAGACAAGGGCGACCCAGTCGGGTTGTAGGCCTTCGGGGGGGACATGCAGACCTTCAAGGGGGGGAACAGGCCTTCAGGGGGAGATGCAGGCTTCAGGGGGGACAGAACTTCAAAGGGGGAGACAGGCAGGCAGGCCTTCAAGGTTGGGGGTGGGACAGGCCTTATTTGAATGTCTCAATCATGTCTTCCCTGTGTTCCTCGAGTGAGTATAGTTTCAATTTACCCAGCCGTTCCTCATACGAGAGATCATTGAGTCCTGAGACCATCCTAGTGGCCATTCGATGAACCGACTCAACTCTCAGTACATCTTTTTGATCATGCAGCCTCCAGAACTGTACACAATATTCCAGATGAGGTCTCACCATGGATCTGTACAATGGCATTATAACTTCGGGCTTCCGGCTGATGAAACTTATTCGGATACAATTCATCATTTGTCTAGCCTTGGATGAAGCTTTCTCCACTTGATTGGCAGTCTTCATGTCTTCATTAATGATCACTCCCAAGTCTCGTTCTGCTACAGTTCTTGCTAAAGTCTCACCATTTAGGGTGTAAGTTCTGCATGGATTTCTGCTGCCAAGGTGCATGACCTTACACTTTTGGGCATTAAAACTTAGTTGCCAAGTTATGGACCATTATTCCAGTAAGAGTAGGTCCTGAGTCATACAGTCGGGCACTGTGATTTTGCCTACTATGTTGCATAGTTTGGCATCATCGGCGAATAATGTAATTTTACCTCGAAGCCCTGAGCCAGGTCCCTTACGAAGATGTTAAATAGGATCAGACTCAAGACCGAGCCCTGCGGCATTCCACTGATCACTTCCGACATTTCGGAGTACCGTCCACCACCACCCTCTGAAGTCTACCTCTGAGCCAGTCTTTAACCCATGCAGTTAATATTCCTCCTAATCCCATCGAAAACTATCAAAAGCCTTACTGAAGTCCAAGTACACGACATCCAGGGACTCCCTCATATGCAACTTTTTCGTTACCCAGTCAAAGAAGCTGATTAGATTGGATTGGCAGGACCTTCCCTTTGTAAATCCATGTTGATGGGGATCTCGTAGGTTCTCATCATCCAGGATCATGTCTAATTTGCGTTTAATTAGTGTTTCCATAAGTTTACTCACTATCGATGTGAGACTGTAATTCATGGCCTCCGTCCTGCATCCCTTTTTGTGGAGTGGAATGACGTTAGGTGTTCTCCAGTCCAATGTGACTCTTCCTGTACTTAGGGAAAGATTGAAGAGTGCGGATAAGGGTTCCGCCAGGACATCTCTCAACTCCCTAAGCACCCTGGGATGTAGTTTGTCTGGTCCCATGGCTTTGTTCACTTTGAGCCTTGATAGTTCATAGTAGACGCTCCTGGACGTAAACTCAAAATTTTGAAATGGGTCTTCTGAGCTTTCCCTTGTCTGCAACAGGTAAAGACTGAGCAGAAGTATTCATTTAGTAATTCGACTATATCGGAGTCCGATTCTACATTGTTCCCATCTGGTGTCCTAAGACACACTATCCCATCTGTGTTCCTTTTTCTGTCATTAATATACCTGAAGAAGGGTTTATCCCCCTTTTTAATGTTCTTTGCTAGGTTCTCTTCCATCGCGAGTTTGGTCTCTCTGACTGCTGTTTTGACAGCTCTAGACTTGGCCTGATAGTCTTCTTTATTTTCTTGTTTTCCTGATTGTTTGTAGGAGATAAATGCTTTTCTTCTTTTTTACGAGGTCTGAGATCTCCGCAGAGAACCATTGAAGTTTATTGTTTCTCCGCCGTTTACTTACTGTTTTTATATAGAGGTTGGTAGCTTCATGTAGGGTAGATTTCAGAGCTGACCACATTACCTTAGAGCTGGTGTTAGACCGCAAACGTGAGCTAGTATTTAACAGAAAGAGGAAAAGTCTTTTTTGTTTGTTTATTTTGTTTACACCACAGCACCAGTGTGGTTAGGAGAAAGCAAAGGGGGTGAAGAGGCTATAAAATAAACCTACCAGGATGTTTGAAAAAAACAAACAAACACCCAATTGGGCAGGAAAATCGAATCAAATCGAATCGAAAAACCAATTCAATAAGCTGAATTGAATCGAATTGAAATTTTTTTTGCTGAATCGGGCAACACTAGTCAGCACCTTTATGCACTGCAAACATTCTTGTCAGTGTTTCCATTGTCTCTGACAAAATGTTGACTAATCCAAACTGTGCTTATCAATTCCTACATCATAAGCTTTGAGCTTTCTATTGCTAGAATATAGATAAAATATAGTCCTGTTGTTGATTTCAAGTTTGAGCATTTTCACTTATAGTGAACTTTTATAGGAAGTTGAAATATTGCAAATTGGACTACATAAAGGTGGATTTAAAAGGTTTTATGGAGGCACTAGAACATACTGTACTTAACCAGGAGACAGATGATGGCAAAATGTAAAAAAAAGAAGCTGAGAGCAACAGCGATTCTATTACTAAGGTTCACAAAACTGAAGTTCTGGTTGACATTGATTATCTCCCAGGCTTATTTAAATATTTTTGTATTTATAGTAATAAATACTTGCACATGTATAAAATTGAGTCAAATTTCTTCCCAAGTTTATTTAATGGAGAGTGAGGTTTTGTCTGTATTCTAGTAGGTATTTGCTCCTCTTGTTGATTTGAATAAAAAATCATTGTAGCAAGGAATTCACATATGAAGATCCAATTTGCTCAGTATATCGAGGTAAGAATTGTGATGTCCAGGTTGGGATGTTCATAGTTCTCTCAATATTTTACAAAAAAGACACTGCTGAATGTAGAGCCTTCCTTATGTATAAAGATGCAAGAAAATACATGTGTATTTGCTGGCACGTAAGGCAGCAGCAGACATTTTACATACCTATGTATAAAGAAAAAGAGCAGCATTAGGCAGCTTCATCTATGTATAGAGGCTGATATGCCAAAGTACCAATTTTCAATGCCTCCACATGTATATGCCAATGACTATTTCCTTAGCAACAGCAGCAGATGAATCCAGAGACCAATGGGATAGCACACATCTACCAGAAGGCAGAGATAGAGAAACTGATTAACAGGTGGTCCTTTTGGCTGGCACTCCTCCTGTATCTTCAGTATGCTCTATCTCCCAGCAGGTGATGGTCGCTATTCAACTAGCTCTTGAATTCTGCCTGTGATTGGAAAATTATTTTCTCCTCCTGAGGTTTCTCTTCAGTGAGACTGCCATTCTCTTCCTCCTGTTGAGGTTTCTCTTCAGTGAGATGGCAATTTTATTCTCCTGTTGAGTTTCTCTTCAGTGAGACAGGGGTGTCCGGCTGAACAGTGCCAGCTTTAGGGGTTACACCTGGGCCCCCCAAGGTCCCTGCCTCACCCTCCCTCCATTGCTAGAGGGTCTGACTGGGTATCGTTTTTTTCTTCTTTCCCTTCTGTTAAAAAAAAAAAAGGGAGACCACAGTTGCTACATTCTGCCCTGTTAGTGCTGCACAACCAGCTCTTACTGGCTTCAACCGGCCTTAACAATAAGCTTGTGAGTATGTATGTGTTTTTTTACTATTGTTTGAACTTTAGGTTCTGTTTGGGAGTCTTAGTACTGTGGGTTCGGTCAACATACGTTTAAGGAATTGATATTTTATTGAGGCTAAGTTTTATGACTAGAAATCTGTTGAGGGAGCTGGGACTTCCCCGCCCTTTGCATGCACGTGCTTGGTTTCCTTGTTGGTTATAGCGCGGCAGTAGCGGTACGATTTCATGCTCACACTTGTTCTCTTCGTTGGGTTTCAGTGCAGCAGTAATAGTCTGTTTATTCTGAGGCTCTCTTTCAACAGTGTTTGTCACGGCCAGGTGCAGCTTATTGTGCAGGTGCCGGTTTATAGCAGCACACATGAGATGGGACATATTTTTTCCAGCGCTGTGGGAAGCACCGCATCATTCTTCTAGTTATTCCCAGAGTCTGATTTTCTTTCTATGCAGGCCACAGCAGGGTAAATTTTACGAGGCTTGAATCCGACTATGTTTCTAGGAGCATTGATGCAGTGGCAACGTGTCAGCGAGAATCAGGCGTGCGCTTGGGTCTCTGGCAATGGCGGGAGAGCTGCAGCATTCCAGTAGTTTATTTCCAGCTGACTTTGGTCAGGGTATGCTACGCCTTCTCTCCTTTCCGGTTCAGACAAGTTGTACGTGTTTCACCAGCTTTGGGACAAGCTTGGGCAGAATTTTATGTCTATGTCTGTGTTCCTGCTGTATTCACTTGAAGGAAGCTGCTAGTTTAATCAGACTCTGGGGTTAGCACTCAAGGGGATTACCAGAGAGACTCTGACCTGTGCTAGGTCACCCAGTCTTGGTTTGTCTCCGGACTGGGTCAACATACGGCAAATCGTGGCACAGTGAGATCAGCATTAAGATAGTGCCCTGTATTTCACACGGGTATCTCATTGTCTCTCTTGGGGTTCCTGCAGATTGAGCCTTTGTCTGTTGGTAACTGTCTTTCTTATTTGGGCCTCTGTGCTACACTGCATGTGTCTAGTAGTGGCATAGGATAAATATGCCTAAAGGTAGTACAAACAGTTTCCAAGTTTGGGCTGTCTCTAAGGGCATAATGACACTTCGCATCTTCCTGCGGCCAGGACTCTCTTTCTCTATTTCTGAGGGGGCCTGGACTTCAGATTTCCATGCTTATCACACAGGTTTCTCCTGTTGCCATTTTCTCATGGCACATGCTAGACGGACCCCCCCCTCCCGACCAGACAGGAAGGCCTGTACAACTCCTTCTAACCAGGAGCCAGTTACCTATTCTATCAAACCCGCGGAGGAGCACGTGCTATGTGGCTGTTAGCCTCATCCCTGAAGCTCTCATTAGCGATGTAAGCTTTGTCTGATACCTGTTAGGATGCTGTTGTTTTCCACGGGGCGGTAGATGCAGCTTCTTGATTGCATCTAGTACATATTCACTTTAAAGGACATACGTATTTCGCTCACGTTGCATGGAGTGAGTACTGTTTCATGGTTCCAGTATACTCCTCTTTACATTGCAAAACAGCAATGTTACTTACCGTAACAGTTGTTATCCAGGGACAGCAGGCAGCTATTCTCACTAGTGGGTGATGTCATCCGACAGAGCCCCGATGCGGATGTCTCACAAGCATACTTGCTTGAAGAAACTTCAGAAGTTTTGAGAAGCCTGCACCGCGCAAGCGCGAATGCCTTCCCGCCCAATGCACCGGGCGTGTCTCCTCAGTTCAGATAGCTAGCAGAGAAGCCAACACAGGGGAGGTGGGTGGGACGTGAGAATAGCTGCCTGCTGTCCCTGGATAACAACTGTTACGGTAACATTGCTTTATCCCAGGACAAGCAGGCAGGTATTCTCACTAGTGGGTGACCTCCAAGCTAACCTCAATGGGATGGTGGGAGAGTTGGCAACTTAGGAGAATAAATTTTGTAATACTGTTTGGCCAAACTGTCCATCCCGTCTGGAGAAAGTATCCAGACAATAATGAGAGGTGAAGGTATGAACCGAGGACCAAGTGGCAGCCTTACAAATCTCTCAATCGGTGTCGATCTGAGGAAGGCTACAGAGGCCGCCATTCCTCTGACCTTATGGCCTGTGACTTTACAGGGAAGGGGTAATCCAGCCTGGGCATAGCAGAAAGAGATGCAAGCCGCCATCCAGTTGGAGATGGTACGCTTCGAGACAGGTCGTCCCAACTTGTTCAGATCAAAGGAGATGAAAAGTTGAGGAGCAGTTCAGTGTGGTTTGGTGCGATCCAGGTAGAAAGCCAAAGCATGTTTACAGTCCAGAGTGTGAAGAGCTGATTCTCCAGGATGAGAATGAGGCTTTGGAAAAAACACAGGAAGAACTATGGATTGGTTGAGATGAAATTCAGAGACCACTTTAGGCAGGAATTTCAGATGAGTGTGGAGGACCACCTTGTCATGATGGAATACTGTGAAAGGCGGGTCCGCCCACTAAGGCCTGAAGCTCACTGACTCGGCGAGCAGAAGTGAGGGCAACAAGAAAAAACACTTTGCAAGTGAGAAACTTCAGCGGAGCCTTATTGAGAGGTTCGAAAGGAGGCTTCATAAGGTGCGAAAGGACAACATTGAGGTCCCAAACCACTGGAGGAGGTTTGAGAGGAGGATTGACATGGAAAAGTCCTTTCATAAATCTGGAAACCACAGGATGAGCAGAGAGAGGTTTCCCTTGCAGAGGCTTATGGAAAGCCGCAATTGCACTCAGATGGACTCTTATCGATGTAGATTTGAGGCCAGAATGGGATAGGTGCAGAAGATAGTCCAATACAGAAGATAGGGAGGCTCGTTGAGGCTCCTTACGATTAGAAACACACCAGGTAGAAAATCTAGTCCATTTTTGGGAGTAGCATTGTCTAGTAGCAGGCTTCCGGGAAGCCTCCAACACATCCCTCACCGCTTTGGAAAACTGGAGAGGAGTTACGTTGAGAGGAACCAAGCTGTCAGGTGGAGAGATTGCAGGTTGGGATGGAGCAGAGATCCTTGATGCTGAGTAAGCAGAGAAGGAAACACTGGAAAAAGGAATGGCTCCCTGCTGCTGAGTTGAAGTAGAAGGGAGTCTGGGCCACCGAGGCTGTCTGGGCCACCGAGGAGCTATCAGAATCATGGTGGCATGGTCGGACTTTAGCTTGACCAGAGTCTTTTGAATGAGAGGAAACGGAGGAAACGCATATAGAAAGAGATTCCTCCAGTCCAGAAGAAAGGCATCTGCCTCGAGGTGATGAGGAGTGTAGATCCTGGAGCAGAATTGAGGCAGTTTGAAGTTGTGGGGAGCCGCAAAGAGGTCTATCTGTGGTGTCCCCCACTGAGAGAAGATCTGATGAAGGGGCTTGGAATGGAGGGTCCATTCGTGAGGCTGGAGGAGACGACTTAAGTTGTCTGCCAAGGCACTGTCCGCCCCCTGAATGTAGACTGCTTTGAGGAAGGTGTTGTGGCGAATCGCCCAATCCCAGACTCTGAGAGCTTCCTGGCAGAGGGAGGCCGATCCCGTGCCCCCCTGCTTGTTGACATAATACATGGCGACCTGGTTGTCCGTGCGAATGAGGACCACCAGTTCATGAAGCAGATGTTGAAAAGCTTGAAGAGCATTGAAAATCGCCCTGAGTTCCAGGAGATTGATACGGCACAGCCGGTCCGCACTGGTCCAGAAGCCTTGAGTGCGAAGACCGTCCAGATGAGCTCCCCATGCATAGGTCGAAGAATCGGTCGTGAGAACCTTCTGGTGGGGAGGAGTGTGAAACAGCAAACCTCTGGATAGATTTGAAGAGATCATCCACCAACGTAGAGACTGCTGAAGAGGAGTGACCAGGATGTGACAAGTCAAAGGATCTGACACCTGTGTCCATTGAGAAGCCAGGGTCCACTGAGGAATTCTGAGGTGAAGTCTGGCAAAAGGAGTCACATGAACCGTGGAGGCCATGTGGCCCAGGAGAACCATCATGTGTCTCGCTGAGATGGACTGGCGAGAAGACACTGACTGACAGAGATGAAGAAGAGCTTCCAGGCGCTGTGGAGGAAGGAATGCTCTGAGTTGGATAGTATCCAGAACCGCCCCGATGAAGGGAAGAGGCTGGGTAGGTTGCAGATGAGATTTTGGGAAGTTGATCTCGAACCCCAGACTCTGCAGGAACCAGATAGTTCTTTGGGTCGCCAAGATGACCCCTGGAGCTGAGGCAGCTTTGATGAGCCAGTCGTCGAGGTATGGAAACACTTGAAGACCATGGTTCCGGAGTGCAGCGGGCCGCCACCATAAGACACTTGGTGAAAACTCTGGGGGACGAGGACAGGCCGAAAGGAAGCACTCGATACTGCAGATGCAGATGTCCCACCCGAAATCTGAGGAATTTGCGAGAGGCCGGATGAATGGGAATGTGAGTGTAGGCCTCTTTTAGATCCAGAGAGCATAACCAGTCGTTCTGCTCGAGGAGGGGGTAGAGAGAAGCTAGGGTCAGCATGCAAAATCTTTCCTTGAACAGGAACTTGTTGAGAACCCTGAGGTCCAGAATAGGATGTAGGTCGCCCGTCTTCTTCGGAACAAGGAAGTACCGGAAGTAAAACCCCCGGTTGTGTTGGTCCACAGGGACCGGCTCGACAGCTCGGAGCCGGAGCAAAGCCTGAGCTTCCTGAAGAAGAAGGGCGGTCTGGGTCAAATTGGAAGGATATTCTCTTGGAGGATGGTCAGGGGGGACCCGATGGAACTGAAGAGAATATCCTTCCCTGATGATGGTAAGGACCCAAAGGTTGGTGGTTATAGCCATCCATCGATGGTAAAAATGATGGAGGCGACCCCCCAATTGGAAAGACAGGGGATAGCAGAACGGTGTTGGTTATGCTCCCTACCAGAGAGTCAAAAAGGCTGAGGAGCCTTGGGAACAGCAGAAGGCTGAGGTTTTTGTTGAGACTTCTGCGGAGGCTGTCTCTTTGCCGGTTGCCTCGCAGCTGGAGCCTGCCTGGGCGTGTAACGCCGTTGGTATATCAAGGGCGGTCGAGAAGGTCGAGACTGAGCAGGTTTAGGCTTTGGACGAAGGATGGACTGGAATGACTTCTCATGGTCCGACAGCTTCTTTGTCACCGTCTCAATGGACTCATCAAACAGATCTGCACCTGGAGGTTTGGGTCCATGTCATTGGTCCGAAGCCAGGCCAAGCGACGCATGGCCACGGAACAGGCAGCAGCCCGTGCCAAGAGCTCAAATGCATCATACGAGGATTGCATCAACTGAAGACGCAGTTGGGATAGCGAGGCGACGACCTCCTCGTATTCAAAACGAGCTTGAGATTCGATGTAAGGCATGAACTTCCGAAGCACAGGAAGGAAGAACTCCAAGTAGGTCGCAAAATGGAAGGTGTAATTGAGAACTCAGTAAGCCATCATCGAGTTCTGGTAGATGCGCCTCCCAAACTTATCCATGGTCCTCCCCTCTCGGCCCGGTGGCACCGAGGCATACACCTGGGACGGGTGAGATCGCTTGAGGGAGGACTCGACCAACAGTGACTGATGGGAGAGCTGGGAGCCCTCAAACCCCTTATGATGCACCGTGCGATATCTGGCATCCAGTTTGTCAAGAACGGCAGGAATGGAGTACGGTGTTTCAAAACAGCGAATGAAGGTTTGGTCGAGGAGCTTGTGGAGAGGCAGGCGAAGAGACTCAGCAGGAGGATGAGGCAGATGCATGGTATCCAGGTACTCCTTGGAGTAGCGGGAACCCGAGTCCAAGGTGATGTCAAGATCATCTGCCATCTGCCGCAGAAAAGATGAAAAAGACATCTGGTCCGCCAACACAGGATGCTGCGACGGACTTGATGAAGTCGATGCCTCCTGATCCAAGGAAACATGGGATCTACAAGGAGAGAACGACCTGTAGGTATCCTCAAACTCCGTGCCCGGAGGAGGGGAGATATCTGAAGAGGGATACCCCACACGAGGAAGCTTCTTCTGAGGCGAGACTGTCGAATGCTTGGACGAATGCCTGGAGCGGTGCCCCTCCCGTCGTCTCGGAGGAGATCTGGAACGACGACGCCCAGACGGCTCCGCAGAGGCCTCCAACGAATAGATGGGGCTGGAGGCCATAGAACGAAGAGGAGGATGGGCCGACGCCTCTCGAGCACCATTCCATGGGTCGAGAGATGGCTTGGCAGGGAAGGGGCTCCAGAAGAAGTCCTCCTGACGACGCCCAGGGCTTCGGCTACCCGAAGATAAATCCCAATTGTCTTCGCCTGAGACGGGGATGGGTTCCAGAGGCGGCATCTCACTAAACAAAGCACGCCTCGTTGAACTGGCGGCCAAGCGTCGATCCTCCTCACCAAGCATTGAGAGCGAGTGGCAAGGCGGAGGAGGAGGGGGCGGCTCGCCCCCACGAGGAGGTTCCGCATGCCCATGCTGGATTGTAGCAATCAACCTGGGCCCCATGGTATTCATGAGCTCGATGAATTGGGCTTCCCGGAGCGACCGCAGCGAAGCTGACAAGGGGGGAGCCGCAGCCAAAGTGGGGCCCCCTGTACGGTCTTCGCGGTCCAGGGTGGTCGAGTGCTTAGCCTTAGAAGTCTTAGGCACCTTAAGAACCACCGGGGGAACGGTCTGAGGAGGTACCTGATCTGAGGAGACCGAAGGAGGCGGGGGTCGAAGCCAGAACGAAGGAGGCCGGCTTCAAAAGACCCGATGCAGCAGGAGTAGATGATGACTTCGCAGGTAAAGGCGAAGCGCTGGTCGAAGTCGAAGGTTCCTTGGAAGCTTCCATCGCGAACATCGACTCCCACAGGAAACAGCGACGTTTGAAAGCACGTGCTGTTAGAGTGGAACAAGGCCGGCACGATTTCGGAAGATGTTCAGGCCTGAGACACTGTAAACAGTGTCAATGCGGGTCCCTCAACGAAATCGCGCGCTGGCACTTGATACACTTTTTAAAACCAGTAATAGGCCAGGACATAGGCCGAAAAAGCTCCGCCGCAAGATCGAAGCAGCAGGGCCTCAGCCATGCAGCCGACCCGGTCGAATCTTCGGAAAAAAATTTAAAAAAAAAAAAAAATAAGAAAACGACAGAATAAAACACACGATTAAGAGAAATTAAACTCAAAACCGCGGCACTAGAAGGCAAGAACACGGGTTCACTCGACGCAGAGAGTTGAAGCAAACTTCTCAGCTCCGCGGAAAGAAAAGAACTGAGGAGACACGCCCGGTGCATCGGGCGGGAAGGCACTCGCGCATGCGCGGTGCGGGCATCTCGAAACTTCTGAAGTTTCTTCAAGCAAGTATGCTTGTGAGACGTCCGCATCGGGGCTCTGTCGGATGACATCACCCACTAGTGAGAATACCTGCCTGCTTGTCCTGGGATAATTGATTTTTCCTAGGAGAATTTCTTTCTTGTTACAGATCCTACAGTTCTCATCCTAGCCATTCCCTGACCTTCTACACTTCATTCTGAGGGGATCTTGACTTCTTCCAATGACTCTTCAGGCTTTCTCATGAGGGGGAAGATGCTATAATTCAGGATGCTTGCAACTTTGCATCCTCCTCAGGTTTCCGGTTCGTTCTTGGAGTCTCTATGTTTTGTGTTTCCCTTTTAAGTGTTACTGGTCTTCAGGGCAGTTCTTGTAGTTCTTCAGGAACTAAGGAACATTGTTCCACTTACTGCATGGTGCCCAAGACGGGGGCATTGGGCAGGCTGGATCCCATTCTGCTGAATTAGTTTCTCAGGGTTACACATTTCTGCAGAAAAACTGGGAGAATATTTATATTTTCACTATGGACTCCGAATCGGCACTAGGTTTGCTTGCCTCTCTTGGAGCAGCGCTTTCGGTTTTAGCACATGCCATTTCGCCTACCCAAGGCTTCACGAACATTTTAGAAAATGTGGGCAGTGGTACCATTTTGGCACTTCCAGGCAATTCACCTACTTTCTTCTTGACTGACTGCTTGATTCGGACGTCTCCCAGTCAGGCCATTTGACTGACACGAAAAGGGTGGTTTCTTTTCCTC
The DNA here is from genome assembly GCF_902459505.1 of Geotrypetes seraphini. Taxonomy (NCBI): domain Eukaryota; kingdom Metazoa; phylum Chordata; class Amphibia; order Gymnophiona; family Dermophiidae; genus Geotrypetes; species Geotrypetes seraphini. The sequence goes on along the minus strand of NC_047085.1, from coordinate 449,178,312 downwards.
AGTTCTTTGGACGTGAATCTTCAAATTTGCACAGCGCTCTTTTCTTCTGTACTATTTATAGGTATATCAGGGAGATGTTTTTATTCATATAGGAGAGAAATGTGTTTCTTCCCAGAGACTAGGGTGATGGGTCACAGTCTCAAATTTGCATTCTAATTTGGTCACCATGACCAAGAGTATGGGATTCTGTACAGGTTCTAGGATCCATGTTGCTGACTCCACCGGGAACTTCGGCTTGCTTTCCCATTATAACGCTACAGCAGTTGCTTTTGTTCCGGTGGTTCCCGGTATCTCAGGGCTCCAATTATTTGGTAGGCTCCTCAAGCATCGCTCTGTATGATTTGGTGGCTCAGCGAGATTTCTCTTTTCAAAGGCATACCTCAGTCTTTGCTGGACTAGCTCATGGTCACCAAATATCTCGGGCTGTCGGGTTGGGGGCTCAGTGCCTCCCATCCACAGCTCCAGGAGTCTGGTCTTAAGAGGCAACTCAGTACTTGTTCATTCTTCTACTCTGGAGCATGGTCAGGCAACCTTTCTGGAGCTTCAGACCATTCTTCTGGAATGACGCTGAAGGTCTTGTCAGTCAGTATTATGATGGGGTTATTTCTCTACAGCCTGGGCAGTAGGTGATGTACTCAGTTGGTGGGTAAAGTTGTTGTTCTACTTCAATGGGTGGACCCTCATCTTCCTCTTCTGTTGGCAGATCATTTTATGGGTCAGGAAAAGAGTTTGGAAAGACTTTCTCTCCGCAAAATCTGAGCATGGCCCATTTATTGTATGCTACAGTGTACAGCTGTAACATACAATAAATGGGCCATGCTCAGATTTTGTGTATGCTCTAGAAAGTGTAAATGTTAGTAATAGTGAAATCTTCTACATCCTGGATATTGAGAATTTTGGCTCAGGCATTCCAGCTCTTTTTATGGAAGATCTCCTGGAACTAGACCTCATGGCCTCGTCTCGAAATTCTAAGCTTCCTAGCTTCTTCGGCGGGCATAGGGAGTGGGAGTCAGAGGGGGTAGCAGCGTGGCTTCTTTCTCGCCTCTGGTTTCTCTTTTTTCAGTGTTTTCCCCTGGCTGATGATGGCTTGGATTTGCCATCTCAAGCTCGCTTTCAGGGCACAGTATTTGTAGAATCTATGGATTGGCTGCGCTATCCTTGCTATGCAGATCTGATGAGTCTTTCGACAGCCGGACTGTTGAGTTTCCTGATATCTCCGGATTTGCTCACTTAGGGTCCGATCAACATGGATATTCATACTACTTTGGTATTACGACCTAGCTTTTGAAAAGTTATGGCTGACGTGTAAGGGTTATGCGAAGCAGGTTGTTTCTTCTCTTATCCAGGCAATACAGACGTCTTCACCTGAGGTTTCTGCTTCCTTTGGAGGTTTTTCCTTTCTTGGATACTTCTCAACATTTGCACCCTTCCAGAGTTCTTTTTTGGAACAAGTGTATTGCCAAGGGCTTAGCATTCAATTCCTTTCAGCTTCAAGTGCCATTCTTAGCTTGTTACAAGGGCTAGGTATATTGCTCTTCACTTACTTATCAGCTTCATGTAGTTCAGTTCCTAAGCGGAGTACAGTATATTCGTACACCTCTTAGAAAGCCCTGCCGGAGTACAGTCTTAAGGTACTTCTTTGCAGTTTACTGAAGGCTTCATTTCATCCTTGTCTTTTGAGACTCTAAAGGGCTGTGCCTTTGAACACAGGGTTTCTTGTGGCCATGGCTTCAGCTCGGCAGTTTTCTGAGTTGCAGGCCTTGTTTGGTGGGGATTCCTATTACTGATTTACAAAATCTGGGATGTCAGTTCGGACGGTATCACAATTTCTTTCTAAGAAGAGTCATCCTTTCTTTTATGACACTCTCACTTTTCCTTCCTTCTTCCTGGGAGGAGAAATGGGGAGACGTGCTTTTCTTCACTGCATTTTTTGAAAGTGCATAGCGTTCTCCGCGAGCTAGGTTTCTAACAACTTTTAGTTGTTTAGATCACCTTTTTTGTATTCTTCAAGGGACACCTCAAACGTATGGTGGCGTCCAAAGCCTCCATCGCTCGATGGGTCCAGGAGGACATTCTTGACGCTTGCTTGATGGCAGGGAAGCGGTTGGCGAAAGAACTTCATGACCATTCCGCCAGAGCGATGGCTACTTCTTGGACTCGGTCCAGAGGTTTTTTCCTTGGAGGAGTTTTGTCTCGCAGCTACTTGGTCTTCCGAGAGTGCTATATTTCAGCATTACCGGTTGGATGTGGGGGCGCATGCGGTGGATGCATTTAGTGCTTCAGTTGTTGCGGAGGCGGCGTTTGCTTCCCACCCAGATTGAGGATTGCTTTGCTACATCCCATTGGTCTCTGGATTCATCTGCTGCTGTTGCTACGGAAGGAAAAATTATGTTCTTACCTGTTAATTTTCTTTCCTTTAGATGCAGCAGATGAATTAGGGCCCCACCCTTTCTGGATATTGTCTGTCGGTTTTTTCTTTTGCAACTTTCAAAGTTTGTTATTATTGATGGTTGTATTCTGTATTATTGCCTTTTGAGATTTGTTATGGGAAGGAAGTTTTTTACATGCTATGCCTATTGATGGTTATGGATGCTTGGGCAAGGAGCTATACTGAAGATACAGGAGGAGTGCGAGCCAATAGGACCACCTGTTAATCAGTTTCTCTATCTCCGCCTGCTGGTAGATGTGTGCTATTCCCATTGGTCTCTGGATTCATCTGCTGCATCTAAAGGAAAGAAAATGTACAGGTAAGAACATTATTTTTTCGTACATAGTGGCCCCATTTCAGGCAAATCTATGTTTAAGTGGAGCCAGTTATGGAGAAAAATCCCATGAGACGATTTTTCATATTTTTATAGCCAAAAAATCCCTCAAGAAGCCCAAATTATTTTTAAAGTTTCAAAATTTGAGACAGCCACACCATTGTTAATGAAATTGCATTGGCTGCTAGCAAAACCACATATTATCTTTAAACTAGGTTCTTTAGTTTTCCTGATTTTGTATGGCTATGCTCCTAGCTATATAGTTCTGCTTATTGATCTACCAGATAGAAATTTGAGTCCAGAATGAAAGGAGTTTTTATTTTTGCACTATCCAAACCCTAGGAAGATGGTTTACAAAAAAATATATTTCTGGTAACAATCTCATATCAGACTACAAGTTGTTGGAATGAGTTACACATACAATAAGACATTAGACAAATTGTAGTAAATTTTGGAAATTGCTGAAGACCTATCTTTTTAGGATATATCTAATCTAATCTAATCTTCTATTTGTGTGTCGCACATACCTATTCAGGCTCTAGGTGACATTCAGAGAGGGGTTGAAAGGGGATCAGGAGGAGGGACTAAAAGGGGTCTTGAAAGGGGGAGAGAGTAAGAGGGGCAAGAAATCATAGTTGTCTAGGAGCTCATCTAGTGAAAGAGGTGGAAAGATTCATTTCTGAGAAGTCAAGTAGGTTCAGCTGTCAAAGAAGAAGGTTTTCAGTTTTTTCCAGAATGTTGTATGTTTAGTTTCTTTTCTGATCATTTCTGGCAGGTTATCCCATGGGTTTCTTTAAATTCAATTTTATAATTTTACAAGAAAGTACATCTTGCATATAATAATACAGCAGGAATAAATGTTCAACATCACATTTTGCCAAAGATAAAGAAAAATATACAGAAATGCTTTCTTAGTCCACAAAAAGAACTATTAAGGGGGGGGGGGGTTAAGCAGGTAAATAAGAAGTTAGTCAATCATGCTAAAAAAAGGTACCATAAAAGGCTATAATATAACAAATTCTGCATTCTAAAGGTTATCCCATGTTTTGATTCCTATGAATGTAAGCATGGAGTGGAACAAACGCCTGTAATGGAGATTTTTCGTGGAAGGTAGATTCAACTGTATTCTGTTTATGAGTCTCCTGGAGGTAGACCAGGCCGTTGAGAATAGTTGGGTGAGAGGAGTGGCTGAGTTTCCATGGATTATGTGGTGTAGGATGCATGATGTTTTGAAGAATATTCGCGATGAAATTGATAGCCAGTGTAATTGTTAGAGGTAGGCTGAGATCGAATCATATTTCTAATCTGATCTAATGCTTAGTTTTGTATACCGAGATTTCAATCCAGGAAAGCTCGACTCGGTTTACAATGATTAAGTTAGGCTAGTAAAGGCATATAGAAAGTTATCAGAAAGATTAGTTTCCAAAATGTTTAGTAAACAGAATAGTTTTCAAAGATAAATCTCACAGCTGTGTTCTGAATGATCTGCAGTTTGTGAACTAGAGAGGAGTTGATCCCCAAGTATGCTGAGTTGCAGTAGTCCAGCTGGGGTAGTACCATCAGCTGGACAATCAGAGCAAAATGATGTTGGTGGAAGTATGGCTTAATAAGTCTTAGTTGGCGCATAGTGAAGATGGTTTTTTTCGAGAGGCTGGAGATTTGAGGATCCATTGTGCGTGTGTCATCCAGAATGATGCCAAGTACTTTTGAGGATTTCTCTATTGCGAAGGTGGTACTGGATTGAAGATTAATGCTTGTCGGGGCATTCTGCTGAGCGGTATGGAAACAGATGGCTTTGGTTTTGGTGGATTTAGTTTAAGTTGCCCAGGTGTGGATGTTTTCAATGTTTGAAATTTTCTCATCTATGTTTGGTTGGTTGTTTATAATAGGGATGAGGAGAAGAATGTCATCTGCATAGGATAGTAAAGTTTTGTCTTCTATTTTAATGTTTCAAAGTGAGCTCATGAAAAGGTTGAAAAGGATGGGGGATAATGGGGAGCCTTGCGGAACTCCACAGAATGCTTTCCAGGGTTTGGAGAATACTCCTTCCTTTTTAACTGTGTACTCTCTATTTTGTAGAAAGTCTAAACCAGTCTAACATAGCTCCTGAAGTTCCAATTTCAGATAGTTTGGTTATAAGCAAATGATGGTCTACCAAGTCAAAGGCAGCGGAAATATCAAACTGGAGTAGTATTGCTCGATGGCCAATACTTAGTAGTTGTTTTACTTTGGTGATTAGGGTGATGATAAGGAGTTCTGTGCTGTGTTGCTTTCTGAATCCATATTGGGATGGGTGAAGGCATGAATGTAGCTCAATATGAGAGGCTAGTTGTTTGCTTACATGGGTTTCAAGGATTTTTGTTAGAACAGAGATGCCAGCGATAGGCCGGTAGTTTGAAGTTTTGGAAAAGTCTGCTGTTGAAGTTTTCAGTATGGGTGTGAGAGCAATTTTGCCCATTTAGGAGGTTAGTGAGCCAGGCTATGATTTGGGGGGGGGAATAGCTTACAGTAGGTAAGCGGAGCAGTTGTCAAGAGGACTACTGTGCGTAGAGAGTTTTGATACAAGTGTTTTGGTATCGTGGTTGGTAAGTTCAGTGAACATATGTGGTTCTGGATAATTTTATTTGTTTTTTATTGCTAGTTCTGTAATGATTCTGGGCAAAGAAATGTCAAAATGTAAATGTTGAAATATGAACCCCTTCATTCACCCATTTCAAGACCTGGCTAAATGAACACTTTGATAAAATTTATACATTCCTCAGAGGTGAAGCAAAAACCAATGGGGATTAAAAAAAATAAAAAATAAAAATACGTGTATTCCTAAACTGTAAATGGGAAACATGTATAATGTTTTGGCCCAACTAAACCAAACTCCTAAGACACCCGTTTCAAATATGTGCATTCCAGGCTTCTACTTGCATTTAAACTTCCAACTATATACTTAAATGGTGCCTATATCCACATGTAGAAGCTGCATAAAGCTTTTAAATTGATCTTCAGAGGGTACTACACTAAAGCAGAAAGCAAATCAGGGAAGAGTATGGTGCAGTGGTTAAAGCTATAGCCTCAGCACCTTGCGATTCTGGGTTCAAACTCACACTGCGCTTTGTGACCCTGCGCAAGTCACTTAATCCCCCCCCCCATTGCCCCAGGTACATTAGATAGTGAGCCCACTGGGACAGACAGGAAAAAATGCTTGAGTACCTGAATAAATTCAAGTAAACTGTTCTGAGCTCCCCTGGGAGAACGATATAGAAAATTAAATAAATAAAATTACCTTTCTTAAAAAGTTGACTATATCATACCTTGCTTTTGTCAAATAAGGAAAGCTGAGTGGCATCTGCAGGTAATATTTTAGGGGACACAGGAAAGGGTAATGTTGGAAAAGCATCTGGTGCCAATCTTTCTTGAAATCCAGCAGCATAAATCTCTCTTTCCATTCCTATCAATAAATCAGCTGTAGAGCTTGTTTTATCAACCATGATATACACTTTAGAAGGGAAATCCTCTTGAGATTCTGTAGTGGGATAAAAGAGCAATGAATACTGAACCTCAGCAGAAACAGGTAATGGTTATTGCCTCTGAATAACAGTGAATCTAGATATTAGAACTGGCTGTTGGTTATCAACAAAGAACATAAAAGCATAATAAATTAAGGCAGATAAAAACCCTCATTGTCTATGAAATCTGCCCTACAAAGCAGCTCCATGCAGGTTACACTCCTTCATACTTAAATACTGGTATTGCAAACAGGACAGTCAGCAATTTGTCACCTTACCAACCTCATATGGGCAATTATAAATGCTGCAGTTTTGCACACAGTACCAGAACAGAAACTAAGTGTTCAATTTAAACGTGCCTGTATAGTCTTAAAATTTTACATGGACTATTTGTTCCTTTGATGTCTTTATCTCTAAACATCATGAAATCTTCGGACATGAGAACAACTTATATGTATAAGCTCTCTTTTCCATGATTAAGAGGAATAAAGTCCATTAGTAAAATTTCACACTCCTTTCCACACTTACTAACTGTGATATGGAATGGACTACCTCCTCAAATTAGATCATTTTTATCTTTTCAGATCTTTCGTAAAACCTTAAAACCACTATGTTTCATCGCTTTCTAGGCTATGGGCTCCTTTTACTAAGCTGCGTTAGGGCTTTAACACATGGAATAGCGCACGCTACAATGCTGTGCACGCTAGACGCTAACACCAGCATTGAGCTGGTGTTAGTTATAGCCGCGTAGCGCGGGGTTAGCGTGCGCTAATCTGCTGCATACGCTAAAAACGCTAGCGCACCTTAGTAAAAGGAGCCCTAAGACTCCAATGAATGTTAATGGATCTTTGTGATCTAATACTGGTAATATATGTAATACTGGTATATAATACTGGTACTAGTATGTAATCAAGCTCCTACTTTTAGGAGATGATTTGGTATATAAGACTAAAAATTAGATTAGAACAGTAGGCTAATAGTCTGGTTTTATTATTATGGCTGCAGCATAGTCACATTCCTTATCAAGAGATGATTTTTAATTTTTACCATAGGACTCAACGAGTTTTATCTCTTTACCAGGTATCCGTGGAATGCATACCCGTCTGTAAGGCTGTTTCTTTGTACATCTGCTGTAACGGAGACGTTTTAGCCATATCATAGATTTTTCTTTCTTCTTCTGTCATCTTTAGAGGTACTAGTTTTTTACTACAAAATTTACAAAAGATAAGTAAATCTCTGACATTAAAAAGGTTAGTTTAATTTTCAACCCAGTTTTTGGGACAGAATGGTTAAAAATGTCTGTTATGAATATGCATGAGACAGATTTGCATACAATGGAGGAATCACAAGCAAATCTATTTCATGTGTATTCACTGTGATTATGCTGAAAACCAAAATGATTGGGTTCATACTAAGGAATGACTTGAGAATTTCTGGTTTAGTCTGATTTACAACACAGTGATTACAGTATAATCTTGTTATAACGGACTTGCTTATAACGGAACCTCGCCTATAGCGGACGAGGTCCGCTGGTCCCGGCCGTGCACCATTATAAACATACAGAAAATCATCGCATATAGCGAACTTGCATATAATGGACTTTCGGATATAACGGACAACCAATTTGGTCCCCCAGAGCTGCTTTTAGCTGTAGTTTTATTTGCTATAACAGACATGCAGGCTCCGCCTACAAGGCACATGGCATGCCGGTGATATAGTATCAAAATGCAGCCCAGAAAAAAAATGACAGAGTATTTTTCTTTCCAGTACAGTGTTCTGGTTCACAATCACTTCGTGCCATACCAATGTTTTGCTGAGTTTTGTTATTGATGTTGCTGATATGCTTGTGCAGTGACTGTTGTTCATCGATTTACGTTGTTTCAAGTTACCTTAAATAAAGTTTTTTTAAAAATGCAACTCTGGATATAAAAGACCGTTTTTCCAGGTCCCTTGAAGTCGGTTATAACGAGATTATACTGTAAACTAGGGATATGCAGACAAAAAAGATTTTCTGTTTCCTGTTCATTTGCAGGCTTTTTTGTTTTGTTTCATTTTGTTTTATATAATATATTTAGGGTACAACTAAATAACAACAAAACTGATGCAACAGGTTTAAAAATCTAGAAGTAGGGAAGAAATGCTCAAACCTATCCAAAACTAGTTACTGTTTGGCCAGTCCTGAAATAATAATAAGACTACCAGAAATACAAGAGTCAGCTAGATATGGGCAAGATATAGTAGATTATAAAGAGGAAGAATAGTTCCACTCAGAAGGTAGCTGCCTTCCAACCCAAAGATCACATGTTCAAGGCTGGCTTGTACATGATAGTTATTAACAATAGGGAAATGATGCCATAATTTAATTAGAAAGAACTCTGAAATTTGGTGTGGAGGAGGGAGGATCCTGTCCTTTCATGTTAGAATAATTTGGCTACGTTTGAGTATATCTGCTGTTTTGTTTAGGTGATCAAGTTAATCTTTCAATACCTTTACTTTGGCTACTTCATTCTGTCACAGGGTCACTAGCAAAGTTTCTGAAAGCGAAGTTGCTTACCTGTAATGGGGTTCTCCATAGACAGCAGGGGAATGAAGTCATACTTGATGGTTTAGTCGTCAGACTGATCCTGTGTCAGTGCTCTCCCCTAGCAATGGTGGGCCTTTTGACTTACTGAGCATGTGCAGAGATTCCCACCTCTGTTGTGCTACTCCTTCTCATTTCAATTAGTTTCTAGTTCAAGGTGTTACAGTAGAGGAGATAGAGAGGTAAATGTGACTGCATTCCCCTGCTGTCTGTGGAGAACCCCTGTTACAGATAAGCAACTTTGCTTTCTCCATAGACAATGCAGGAACTCTTGATGGTGAGTCTTTAGCTAGGAGTGAAGCTGGGTGGTAGTCAAACTAAGCTGCAAAGAAATTCCATAAGACAGACTGTCCAAAACACATGTCCTGTGCTGAACTTTGGTCCAAGCAGTACTGTTTACTAAAGGTATGTACAGAAGCCCATGTGTCTGCCTTGCATATGTCTTGCAAGGGAATGGATCGAAGATAAGCCACAGAGGACACCACAGCTCAGAGGTGATGAGCATCTATTCTATCTGGTTGCAGGATGCCTATCGTATTATGGCAGAATACTATACAACTGGATATCCATGTAGAAATTATTTTCAGTTCAGTTTTAGACCTAAGCATTCGACAGAATTGTTACTGGTCTCTGTCATAGACACTGTACGTGCAGGTCTGGATCGTGACGAATGTTATTTCATGATTTTGCTGGATGTTTCATCAGTGTTTGACACCATTAATCATCAAATTTTATTGTCTAGGTTGCGTTCTTTGGGTATTGGAGGAACTCTTTGGGAGTGTTTCAGTCATTTTTGGAAAATAGGATGCTTTGTGTGGAGGTAGTTTAGGAGAAGTCCAGTTGGTCCACATTAACTTGTGGTGTTCCCCAAGATTTGGCATTGTCTGCTGTTCTATTTAATATCTATCTACTGCCATTTTGTAAGGAGCTGTGAAAACTCGTGGTCAGTTTTTGTCTATATGCGGATGACATCCAGTTTTTGATTTCCGTGAACAAGTCAATAAATGATGCTGTGAAGGCTCTTAATTGTTTTCAGGTTATTAAGGGCTGAATGCACCAGAATCAGATGAAACTGAATGAGCAAAGACTGAGGTTTTATGTATTGGTCGTGAAAGGCTGTTGTTGTTGTTTCCATCAACAATAGTGTTAGATGATGTTGTGATTCCAGTATTGCACCAGTGTAAATACTCAGGGGTTGTTCTGGACTCAACATTATCATTTAAGCCCCAGGTCAAGTCAGTGGTGTCTCAGGTAATTTTTAAACATCGTCTTTTTTGTAGATTAAGAGATTATTTATCTGTGGATAATTTCAAGACTATTATTAGTGGGATGGTGATCCCTGTTAATGACTACTGTAATGCTTTGTATCTTGGTTTGGCAAAATGTGTGGTCCAAGAATTACAAGTTGCTCAGAACGCGGCCGCAAGGATCATTGTAGGTGCTTCAAAAGGGGATCATGCTACACCAATTTTACTTAATTTGCATTGGTTGCCTATTAATGCTCACGTCGAATTTAAGATCTTATGCTCAATTTTTAAGCTTTTGAAGGACAACGGACCATTGGTGCTGCACTCTTCATTGCAGTATTATCAGCCTACTCGAGTGCTACTGTCCATGGATAAGATGTGTTTGGATGTGCCATCCTTGAGTATTGTGAGACTCTCAGGGCACCGTAGAACTATCCTGAAAGTACAAGGCCCAATGTGTTGGAATGCGCTGGTGAGATAAGGCAAGCACCAGGTATTTTGCAGTTTTGAGATAAGGCAAGCGCCAGGTATTTTGCAGTTTAGGAAGATGGTGAAAACTAGGCTATTTGAGCGAGTGTTCTTTTCATAAGTGAGGCTGTTGGTTTTGTTTTTGTTATAGTTTTACGAACATGATTTTAAGTCTTATAGTGTGTATAATTATTAGTGTTTCTATGTTCATGTCTGAATTAGTTTTCTGATGTTTTTTTAAAATTTTATGTTGTATTTTTTTTTTTGAGTGATTTTATTATATATGTTTTAGTGTTATCCACATAGAATTGCTGGATATGCAGGTTAAAATTTTTAAATAAATAAATGGTTCATTTTGAAGCTGGGCAGTCAGGATTGGCCCAGTATTAGGTGATAAATAGTTAATTGGTAAGATGAAGGAATGCAGTATTTCTGAGGTAAAAAAGTAGTGCTCTTCTGCAGTCTGAGCCTTATAAGAGCTGCTCCACTGTAGAGGCATGCGGAAATGGGAAGAAAGATTGCAGAACTGTTGTTTGGTTGAGGTGGAATTCTGAGACTACCTTGGGAAGAAACTTGGGAAGAAAGGTGTGTTTGAAGATGAACTCGGTTGAGAAGAAACTGAGTGCAAGGATAGTAGGTGACCAGAGTCTGGAGCTTTCTGACTCTTCTGACTGAGGTAGTGGCTATGAGAAAGGCTGTTTTCCATGTGAGGTACCTGATGGAGACTGTTCAAAAAGTTCATAAGGCTCCTTCATGAGTTGGTCCAAGGGAGGTAGTTGAAGTCCCAGGGAGGTAGAGGGTCATGTAGCAGAGGACAAAGATTTGTTAGGCAAGTAAGTAAAACCAAGAGGAAAAGAAGGCCGCCTTGGTTCTCTGTAGTGGCTGAGAAGATAAGGAATAAGAGATTAGCTTTTATAAAATACAAAAGATTGCAGAAAGAGGAAGAAAGGCAAAAATATCTGGAAAAGTTAAGATAGGCTGGTCAAGAAGTCAGGAAAGCAAAGATACAAATGGAAAAAAAAAATAGCTGACTTGGTAGAACAGGGAGACAAAACATTTTTTAGATATATCAGTGATAAGAAGAAGTACAAAAGTGATATTGTGAGACTCAAAAGTGAAGGGGAGGAATATGTAGAAGCTGATAAAGAAAAGGCTGAATTGCTTAACAAATATTTCTGTTCTGTGTTCGTAGCTGAAGATCCAAATGCGGGACTGCAGAAGACAAATGTGAATAGGGATGGTGGAGTGGTAAATTCCGATTGATTTTCAGAGCGTTGTGTTCGTGAAGAGCTAGCTAAAATAAAAGTAGATAAAGCGATGGGATCGGATGATGTACATCCATGGGTGCTGAAGGAACTTAGGGAAGTTCTGGTGACTCCGCTGACTGACCTTTTCAATGAGTCTCTAGAGTCAGGAGTGGTACCAGAGGACTGGAGAAGGGAGGATGTGGTCCCTCTCCACAAACATGGAAGGAAGGAAGAAGTAGGGAATTACAGGCCAGTAAGTCTGACTTCTGTGGTAAGCAAATTAATGGAAATGCTTTTAAAACAGAAAATGGTGAAGTTTCTGGAATCCGGTGGATTATAGGACCAGAGGAAACACTAGAGGTAGGTCTTGTAAGACAAATCTGATCAATTTCTTTGACTGGGTGACCAGAGAATTGGATAGAGGGAATACACTAAATGCTCTTGGGATGGGCCCCAAAGAGACGGGTTGGGGCAGAAACTAGTTAAGTGGAACACAACAGAGGGTAATGGTCAATGCAGATCGCTCTGAGGAAAGGGATTTTACCAGTGGTATGCCTCAAGGTTCTGTTCTTGGGCCTGTTCTTTTTAACATTTTTATAAGCGATATTGCTGAAGGTCTGTCAGGTAAGATTTGCCTCTTTGCAGATGATATCACAAGAGCGGCTCACAAGAGTTTGCCTTTTCACTGGTGCCCTAGGACCCATTGACCTGAGGCTGCCTATGACAATAGTGGTATAGATGATAGTCTCCTCAAAACTGGACTGTACAGCAGTGGCGTACCTAGCATATGTGACACCCGGGGCCCATCATTTTTGACCCCCCTCCCCATTTATATGAAAAATATGATTTTTAGTAACAATCCACATATCGCACAAGAGTGTACCTACGAAAAGGCAGCATCTTAAACACTGCAGTGAGCACTAGAACACCAATACATACATTGTAAAACTAAACAAGCCAGATCCTGTACAGTCAATGCTATCAGAAAGCCATGTCCTTTCATACACACAGACAGATACACCCTCGCCCAATATGGAATAATTACAAACTAAAAATAGAAATATGTAGACAAAAGTTAAACTGAACCGCCAAGAAACCAGACTCTGCATACAATACAACATTACAACACCACAAAAACAGTAATACATGTCCTCTAATACTGTGCAAAATATAAAGACAGTAGATGTAAATTTGAAAAAACTGATTCATAACAATCACCACTTTACAAATTAACAAATAAAAATAAAACAAATAATGAGAAATAAGAAAATACCATTTTATTGGACTAATCCCTGTAAGCTCGGTCCCCATCCCCGCAAACCACCTGATTCCATCCACACAAGCCTTGAATTGTTTGATATGGAACTTATTATATTAAAGTATAAAAAGAAACAATATTCTGTACAATTGTCAATTTATAAATCAGTGTCTTCTCCCCATTCTCTCTTCCCCATTTCCCTTCAGCATCCTCAGCCCACTCTCTCTCCACTTTCCTTCAGCGCACGCACATAAAAACAAGAAAGTAATTTGATATCATTTTCATTCTATTAATTCATAGAAATTAAAGTCTAAATAATGCCAGTCACATAACAAAACATGATTTTACAAAAATAATTCCCTTCACAGTCAAGCCTGCAAGGATTAATAGATGTCTTTCAGCAGCTCCCCTCCCTCCCTCCCTCCCCCTTAACTTCATGGCCAAGTCAAAATGATCTACCAACACTAAAATTTTAAAAACACAAAGCACACTGTACGCAGAGAAAATGTTAATTATCATTTATATTCCGCGGGTTTTCAAAGAGGTCAAGGCAGATGATTTTATGCAACGTCACCTCAGTAACAACTATACAAAAATAGACAAATATACCCCCTCCCTCTTTACTAAACCGCGATAGCGGTTTTTAGCGCAGGGAGCTGCGCTGAATGCCCCACGCTGCTCTCAACGCTCATAGGCTCCCTGCGCTAAAAACCGCTATTTCAGTTTAGTAAAAGGGGGCCATAGTGCAAAATATAGACAACATATATAAATTCTCAAAACGGACACATTTTGATCACTAAATTGAAAATAAAATCATTTTTCCTACCTTTGTTTGGTAATTTCATCAGTCTCTGGTTGCACTTTATTCTTCTGACTGTGCATCCAATATTTCTTCTCTTCTTTCAGCCTCCTGTATGCTTCCTCTCCTCCAGACCTCATTCCCTCCCCCAACTTTTTCTTTCTTTCATCCTGCCCCCTTCTTTCTTTCTCTCTCCATGTCCCCTTTCTTTCTGTCTTTCTCTCTCTCTTCTTTCCCCATTTCTTTCTTTGTTTCACCCTGCCCTCTTCTTTCTTTCTCTCTCCATGCCCTTCCTTTCTTTCTGTCTGTCTTTCTCTCTCTGTGCCCCTTTTTCTTTGTTTCACCCTGCCCCCTTTCTTTCTGGCTCCCTGTTCCCCCTCCCCTTTCTTTCTTTCTCTCTCCCCTCTGCCACTGCCATTGGGAAAATGCTGCCACCGCTGCTGGGGAATGGGCTGCTACTGCCGCCATCGAGAACAGGCCGGCTCCGAATTCGCCCTGCTTCTCTTCCCCGCAGGGCTGACCAACTCTTTGCTGCCCAATGTCAATTTTAAAGTTGGAGAGGACGTTCCGGGCCAGCCAGGCAGCGATTGGCTGGCCCAGAACGTCCTCTCCGACGTCAGAATTGACGTCAGGCGGCGGTCGGCCCTGCAGGGAAGAAAAGGGAGAATTCGGCTGGCTTGTTCCCGATGACAGCAGTGGAAGCCTTTCCCCAGCAGCAGCCTATTTCCTGGTGGGTGGCCAGCTGTGCACCCCCTTGGGATGTGCACCTGGGGTGGACCTCCCCCCCCCCCTTGGTACACCACTGCTGTACAGTGTAAAGCCTTGCAGATGATTCAAAATGCTGCTGCAAGGTTAATTTGTGGTATTAGAAAGTTCGAACACATAATACCTTGGTTGAGGAAACTCCACTGGTTACCTGTACATTCATGTATTATTTTCAAGACATTAGTACTGGTGTTCAAAGTCATTTACCATGGGATTTCCTGGTATTTATCGCATGCTATGGCAATCTATCGACCATTTAGAACTCTGTAGTCTGGGGGATCCAAGATGGCTGTGCGATAGTTTTGGCGTCTCTTACCTTTCTCCATGGAGCCGGACAAAACTTTTGAATCTTTTCCTCGCTGACAAAATGCCTCATACCAAGCAGAAAGGAGCTCCGACATCTGTTCCCTCCCAGTCTATGAGCTTAATGCCGGTTCAGCAGACCTTGGAGCGGCATTTGACCCAACTCTCTACCCTTTCACTGAGAGAAGAGGGCCCAGCAATAGGCTTGAACGATGGAACATCCAGTCTTCTGGGGCACGAAGTATCTCTGTCCCCTCCGGATTTCAGTGCACTGCCATGTCCAGCGATCACATGGGTTGTCCCGGTGGTGAGCCCAGGGGCGGAAGTCACAGGACTGGGCTCCAGCTGGGAGGGAGGCACATCTGAGGAAATGATCGCCGAAGAAAATCTCTGGAGCAGCAGCGAGTTTTTCACAGCTTTCAACTTCCGCGGTGGTGACCCTAGAAAGCATTTGGCAGGTCTTGCAAAATCTGGACGGTATGTTGGCTAAATCAACTCAAGAAGTACTTAACCTATCTGTAAAAGTAGATAATCTTTCTAAAAACTTTGAGAAATCTAAACATGATTCCACAGAGCAAATGCTGCAGGTTAAAACTGATATAAAAGACCTAAAATAAACAACAACCTTGATTAAGGATAAGATCATGGTCCATCGAAAGCTAGAACAATTTGAAAATCATAACAGAAGATTAAATATTCTTATACTGAATTTTCCTAAATCACCAGCCTTAAACCCTTATGATTTCTTCAAAAAATATTTAATGGATGTACTTAAGTTTCCTAAGCATGCTATTCCACCACTAAATAAAATATACTACATTCCAACTTTTCCTTCTAAGGCTGTTGAGGAAGGAAATTTGGTGTAGGAAAGAATTGAAAAAGGTGAACTATCTGCTATCTTGGAAGATTCCCTTTCTGAAGTAAAGGAAAGGGCAACATTACTAGTATCTTTTGTAAGCTTTACTTCTGAAACTCACAAGTGACTTTTTCTGGAGAAAGAATTTTGATTTATCCAGATATTTTGAAAACTACACAAGATCATAGAAAATAATTTCTTACTATGCGAGATGAAGTTAAAAATTTGGGGGCCTCCTTTTTATTGGCATACCCCTGTAAATATTTGATTCGATATTTGGAGGTTAAGTATACCTTTTTTGTACCATTACAATTACGTGCCTTTCTAGACCTTAAAAAGATTTCTAGTGATTTACAGGCTGAACATATGGGTTAGTTAATCGTATACTGCTTTCTTAAATCTTGTTTTTCTTTATGAAAATTCCCTCCATGGGTTTATTGGATCTCCTCCGTTTAATGGTGGTCTAAGAAAGAAAATATTTTGAAATGTTTCAATAATAAGTTTTTTCATATGTATAATATACTTTTTCTGTTTTTCTGCAGCAAGTGTTCTACTTGTATATTATTGCAAATTCAATAAATAAATAATGGGAAAAAATGGAACTCTGTGGTCTGAGGGCACGATACAATTGTTGTTGATGGACTTTTCAAAAGTACACTATGAAAACACGAGATCTTCTGCTATTTCCATCATAGAAGTAACTGTGGAACAAATTAACAGGACTGCAAAGAACTCTTTCAGATATTCAAAAGTTCAAGAAAATGCTCAAGACTACACTTTTTGTAGAAGCATTTCAAAGAATGATGATTCTGGTTTATTCAGGTTTTTGGATTAACATATAATGGAGCGCTGTGAATTAACTGTACCCATTGAATTATCTGAAATGTTTGTTGTTTGTATAAATTTTGTTTTGTATGTTTCTATTTTATGTATGTTGCTATTTATAAAGCCACCTAGGAATAGGCGGTTGAGAAATTTTTTAAATAAGTCAAATAAATAAACTCCTTTGCAAAACCGGGTCTACTTTTGGGTGTTAGTTGGGTGCGAATTAGGTGGATGCAACTTAAGCGTGTCAGAGACATCCACATATAGATGAACATGGCTTCTATTTTTTAGGGTATAGAGGACTCCTCTTTAATAATAATAGAAAAAGATATTTAATAATACATTACTCAAGCAAAGCACGATACAATGTATTTGCATGCTAAACCTTACTCCCAAAGTTTAAGAAAATAAGAGAAGCCCTACTCACAATGGCTGTGCCTCAGACCAAGTAGACATGACTGATGCACAATCTTGACATCATTGTGAGATCATCAATATATACCTAGAGAGGATATTGTCACAAAAAAATAGGAATATGTGCAGGGATACCTGACCATACTAGGGATTTGAACCCATGACCTGTGGAAGATGGAAGCAGTGCCTGTAACCACTGAACTACATGTGCTTCCTTTTAGGTATGAGTTCCTGCCATGTGAGACAAAATATATAATAATTGGTTCAATGCAGAATTATTAAAACTAAAAAGGGCCTTCAGACGGATGGAGACGATTTGGTTGAAATCAGGTAAAGTAGAAGATAGAACTAACTGGAGAATGAAACTTAGAGAATATAAAAATATGATTACGGAAAAGCATAGTAGATATAAGGAAAAGATAGGAGACGTAAAGGTAAATAGTAGAGAGCTTTTTAAACTGGTTCATGGGCTATTTGAGACGGACTCTAAGAAGCATCCAAATAAGGAAAATATTCCATCTGCTGATGATTTGGCAACATTTTTTAAAGATAAAATTAATGGCTTACAAACTGCTTTTTGTAGCCAAAACAAGAATGATCAAGTCATCAATTTTATTAATCCGATAGGACAAGAGGGAATTAGGATAGATATGATGTGGGAAAAATTTGCTATCCCAGATTGGGAACTTTTTAGCAAACTATATTCAAAGTATGCAAAAAAATATTGTCATTTAGATATCTGTCCAAGGAATGTATTGATGAATGCCTCGCCTACCTTTACAGCTCATCTCTATAAATGGATTACTTTTCAATTACAGTCCGGACAATTTGAAAAAAACCTAGGAAGTATAATAATAACTCCTATAGTAAAAAAACCAAAAGGAGTCACTAGCGAAAAAAAACTATAGGTCAGTTGCAAGTATCCCATTATTTGAAAAACTAATGGAGGGACTAGTAAATGCCGAATTGGTAAATTATTTAGAGAAATATAATATCCTACATGAAAATCAATCTGGGTTTCGTTCTGGACACAGTACAGAATCAGTAATAACATCACTATTAAATCAACTCACCATTCTGTTCAGTATTAGTACAAGTACCCTGATCCTGCAATTGGATCTAAGCAGCGCTTTCGATTTACTGGATCATGATCTACTGTTAAACTGCTTGGACTCAATCGGGATCAGTGGTAAGGTACAAAATTGGTTCAGAGGATTGTTAGAACAAAGAACATATAAAGTGTTTTCCGATGAGAAATATTCTCCCTCTTGGAGGAACTCATGCAAAGTACCGCAGGGTTCTCCTTTATCCCCAATGTTGTTTAATGTCTATTTAGTGTCCCTGGAAAAACACACAGATTTACTATTCAGGAAATATATCTCAGTCCTATGGAAGCTTCGTACCATGAAGAAATTTTTTGACGAACCTTCTTTTCTTCTATTGGTACAAACTTCCATTCTGAGTATTCTGGATTATTGTAATATCATATATTTAGGGGCTTATAAAAAAATACTCAAAAAAATTGAGACTGATCCAGAACACTGCGGTTCGCCTTATCTTTGGCATAAAGAAATGGGAACACATTACCCCTTACTATCAAAAACTTCATTGGTTTTCATGCACTGTTTGCAGTATGTTATAAGTTCACTATTGTCCCCTGAGGAAGGCGACGGAGTCGCTGAAACTTGGATCCTAGTTGGGACTTTGTTTTAGCATTTTAAGGATTTCATCATTGTTTTATGGTGTAAACCATTAATAAAAAGACATTGTGACAAGCTGAATTTGACATCTCCAGTACCTCTTTTTGTTGTTTGCTTTAGTATGATATATATATATATTTTTTTTTTCATGTGCTTTGTTTGAGTAATGCATTATTAAACATCTTTTTCTATCATCATCAAAGAGGAGTCCTCTTTTTATCCCCCAAAATAGAAGGTTTAGTATGCAATATATATATTTTATCATGTGCTTTGTTTAAGTAATGCATTATTAAATATCTTTTGACCTTAATATCAAACTGGAGTCCTCTTTACCCCCAAAAAAGCTCTGTTCACCTATATAGGGACGCCTCTGGCACACCTAAGCGACGCCTGTCACGTCCACCTAACTTGCATCCAACTAATGCCCAAAAGTAGACCTAGTTTTGTAATGCCTACATTATAGACGCATTAGGACGCTGAGCGGCATGCGATTCTGTAAATAGACGTCTGTATGAAATCCATGCCCATCTCATTAGGTACAGCTTTTTCTGATGGGCATCCTCGAAATTGTGGATGGCTATTTTGTGAATCATGCCCAGCCTTTGGACGTCTAACTTTCAATTATTGTTGTTAACAGTGGCGTACCAAGGGCGGGGCGAGGGTGCGGACTGCCCCGGGTGCATGCCCTAGGGGGGTGCACAGCTGACCAGGTCCAGAACATCCTGCCCTACTCTACCAAGGGACCTGCACTTCAGTGCAGCTACTGGTCCACCACCTCCCACGTACTTGTTCCGGAGCAGCAAGGTCCTGTGATGACTGCGTCTGCTGGCTCTGCTCCAGAACAAGTGACGTCAGAGGGGGGTGGACCGGCAGCTGCGCTGAGGTGCAGGAAGGTCCCGTGATGACGTCTGCTGGCTCTGCTCGAAAGAAGTAACGTCGAAGGGAGGAGGACCGGCAGATGCAGGGAGTTGCTGCAAGGTCCCATGATGACTATGTCTACTGGCTCTGCTCAAAAGTGATGTTGGAAGGGGTGGACTGGCAGCTACAGTCATTGCGGAACCTTGCAGCAACTCCCCGCATCTGCGTCCACCACCTCCGATATCACTTACTTCTTTTGAGCAGAGCCGGCAGCTGCAGTCATCGCATAATTTGGAGGGAGAAAGGAACATGGAAGGGTGATGGAGGGAAAGGAGGCAGGGTGGTGGAAGGAGAGAAAGGGGCAGATGCTGATGGAATTGGTGTGCAGGGAAAGGGAGAGAGACATGGGGAAGGATACTGGATGAAATTAGTTTGGAGGGAAAGCAAGGGGGCAGATGATGGAAATGGGGAGAAGGGAGAGGAGAGAGTGAAAAGCCAGACCAAGGGGGTGTGGGAGAAGGAAGGAAAGGAGAGAGATGCCAGACCATTAGGGAAGGGAAGAAGATTGATGCCAGACCAATGGAGGTGAAGAGAGATGGAAGGGGGAGGCATACAGTTTCTAGAAGGGGCATAGAAGGAAAGATGCCATATAGAAGGAGCAGAGAGAGGGCAGACAATGGATGAAAGGAAGAAAGTGACAAGAAGATGAGGAAAGCAGAAACCAGAAAAGACAAAGGTAGAAAAAATTTTCTATTTATTTTATTGCTTTAGGGGACATGCGTCACTGTTTCTGTGGTGTTGCATTTTATGGTTCAGTTTAACCTTTGTCTACGTATTTCTATTTTATCCCCCCTTTTACAAAACTGTAGAGCATTTTTTAGCACCAGCCATGGTGGTAACAGCTCTGATGCTCAGAATTCTATGAGCATCTGAACTGTTACCACTGTGGCTAAAAAATTAACTATAGTTTTGTATCAGGGGGAGGGGTTAGTTTGTGATTAGATATTCCATGCTAGGCGAAGGTGTTTTCTGTGTTCTGTGTGTTCGAAAGACATGGTTTTCTGTTAGGAATGACTGTGCAGAATTGATCTGTAGTAGCCTAGCTTGTTTAGTTTTACAGTGGATGTATTGATGTTGTATTGCTCACTGCAGTATGTAAGATGCTGCTTTTTCCTAGGTACACTTTTATACTATGTGTGGATTGTTACTAAAAATCATGTTTTTCATACAGATATGAGAGGGGATGTCAAAAAAAATGATGAGTTCCAAGTGTCACATATGCTAGGTACACCATTGCATGTTAAAGTTGTTAATTGGGCTTATTATCCAATTTATCTGGAAGCCTAAGTTGCTGGACATCCATATTGTGAAAGCCTAACTTTAGACGTCCTTTACAGGATTTGCCCCTTGTTGTCTAGCTGTTTTTGAAGACAATAATGTGCTCCCCTAGACATGGAATGTTGTCCAAGTGCTCCTGAACATAGGTCAGAGCCTTAGCTAAGCTTGCATATGCATGCTATGGATACTAATGATATTCTTAAGGTCACATCAAAAGTATCAAAAACTGAGCATGCTATATACTTCCTGGTTTCAAGAAAATTGTTGGAAAGATGTTGAATTTATGTGTTCCTCAGGAAGATGTTGCTCATAGAAAGTTGTTTTGCACTTTGAAAAGTTCTGCAAATGAATTTGTCTAAAGTTCTGCCCTCTCTGCCAGGTGGAATACTGGCATAGATCCTTGAGCTATTTACTTGAATGCAGACTCTACAAGAAGGGATTAATGCTGGAGCTCGGGTCTATCAAAACCTGGACAAAATTGAATTCTTTATAAAATGTCTAATTTATGTTGAGCAACTGGGATTAGTAGTGGTGATTTCCTGTTCATAAACATGGCATCCTTCATCAAATTATGAAAAGGAACTGATTGTTGTAATTGTCTGGGTCTTAAAGCGTCTGAATAGGTAGAACTGATGTTTCAGCCACAAAACCACAGTATCATGCCTGAAACATCGGTTCAACCTACCCAAATATGGTGGGACCTGGACAACTGC
This sequence comes from Geotrypetes seraphini, assembly GCF_902459505.1. Taxonomy (NCBI): domain Eukaryota; kingdom Metazoa; phylum Chordata; class Amphibia; order Gymnophiona; family Dermophiidae; genus Geotrypetes; species Geotrypetes seraphini. The sequence continues at coordinate 449,156,678 of NC_047085.1, read as the reverse complement.
CGGACACCAGCTGTGGAAGTCTAAAAGAACTTACGAAAAGGAAGTTTTAAACAATCCTTTGGTCACTCCTTGTAGTCTAGAGCATCCATTAATTCTGCTCTTGGTTCTGTTTCTAACTCCATTTTAATAGACAACACTTGCCCATCTGCCTAACAAATTTTATGAAAGATAAACTTTCAGGTGGAGATGGTTTGCGAGAAGGTGGAGGAGAAGGGTTCGATGGTATCCCATAAGATTCTTCTGCAGAGAGCTCTGGATAGTCAGAGAAGGAACACTGAGTAAGGTCTAAATCGTATTCCTTGATGTCATGCCTCGCAGATGGAGAACATTGAGTCGGATGTTGAGGTAAAGCACGAGGAGAGCATTGAGGTGAACGTTAATGGTACTGACGAGGAGAGCATCAAGAAGTACTTTGAGACTGTCGTTGAAGTGAATGTTGGTGTCATCCTGATGAATGTATTGAATGGGACGATGAACTATGTTTCCTTGAAAATGCAGGTCTTTTTGACATCGAGCATCAATGGTGTGGAGTCCGAGATCGATCTCTGGATGTTACCTTGGAGCGTTGCTTGGGGCAGGTACATGCACCATCTGCTTTTGTAGCATACCAGCCGGCTCCCTCTGTACCAGTTCTTTGTTCTGGTCTTGTAAAGATGGTATAACCACAAAGAATCCACTTGTTAAAAGTACAGTCTAAATTCATACAAATTCATTCAGGGTAAACAAAATCTTCAAAATTTATTATTATATCATCAATTTTCATTTCAAGCATCATCAATCATTAAAAAATTTGTGCGACGTTCTCAAGCTTTGCTCTTGGTTACGTTTGCTTTGTTCTCTCGCCTGTATGATTCTTCCTCTTGATAAAGAAAGTCATCGAAACACGGCCTGTGTTGAGGAGGAGGACATTGGGATATTTTGTGGAACATTGGATGTTTTTTCTGATTTATGAACTTCGTTGGATCACTTCATTGGATTTTTGCACTTGCACTTTATTCACTTGGATGATTTGGGATTAGTTTGCACATGAACTTTTTGGTTTTTTGCTTCATCGGATGCCTCAGGACTCCACTTGCCTTGGCTTGTCTTCTGAGGTCATTTATATTGAAGTTTGAACTTATTCTGGACAAGTGATTCATGAAGCTTGAACCCATTTGAGATAACATTACATTACATTACATTAGTGATTTCTATTCCGCTTGTGCCTTGCGGTTCTAAGCGGATTACATTAGAAGATGGCTGGACATTTCCAGGCGATGACACTACAATTATTTGTATAACTTTACAAACTTTGCAAACCTAACTTTACTTAACTTTTCGTACATAACTTTACATAACTTTACGTACATAACTTTACATAACTTTACGTGGAGTTACTTTGTGTTACTTTACATTATCCTTACCGTGCTTGCATAACTTGCATTAAGTTTACATAATTTATCTTACATAATTTATCTTACATAACTTTACAAGACTTTACGTAGAGTTATTTTATGTTATTTTACCTTATATTCCAGTACATTGCATAACTTACATTACATGATATTACAAAGCATAACCTTATGTTATATTACAACGCATAACCTTATGTTACTTTACATAATATTACAACGCATAATCTTATGTTACCAAAAAATCGTCTGTTCCTAGGTTGCTATATCTGATTTTTTCGGTATTTGGGGAGACTGTGTTTCTAGATATGAATTGGCTTTACGCCCGATGCAGCTAGATTAGATGTTGCCTATGGGGACGAAGTTGCAGTTGGTTGTGAGTTGCAGTAGGTTATGAAGGGAGAGGAGATGATGGTAGATTATAATATTGGGATGTGTTTTTTGAATAGTATGGTTTTTATATCTTTTCGAAACGCTTTGTAGTCCGTAGTTGTGGTCAGCAGCTTGGATATGGTGGGGTCAGTTTTCGCGGCCTGTGTAGCAAGTAGGTTGTCATATAGCTTTTTGCGTTTTGTGCCTTTGAGTGAGGGGTAGGTGAATGGAGTCTGGGTTCTCCTTACTCTAGTTGAGAGGTTTCGGGTTAGGCGGCTGTTTAGGTAGAGAGGTGCTGTTCCGTTTAGTGCTTTGAATAATAAACAGTATAGTTTGAATTGAGTTCTTGCTTGTATCGGTAGCCAGTGTGAGTCGAGATAGGCATTAGTGATGTGATCGTATTTTCCTAGCGAGTAGATAAGTCTGAGTGCTGTGTTCTGTACTGTCTGTAATTGTTTGGTCATGTAAGCGGGGCAGGGTAGATAAAGGCTGTTGCAGTAGTCTACAAGTCCTAGTACAAGTGATTGGACTAAGATCCTGTATTGAATTTTGTCAAAGAATTTTCTTATTTTTCGCAGGTTGCGCATGGTGTAGAAGGCTTTTTGGATGGTTTTGTTAGTATGAGTCTGCATTGTGCATCTCCTGTCTATTGTTACTCCCAGGATTTTGAGTGCTGGCTGTATTGGGTATGTGATTGCATTTGTCGTCAGATCAGTTAAGGTAGGTTCTTTGTCTTTTTCTAGCAGCAGGAATTTGGTTTTATCCGTGTTCAGTTTCAGTTTGTGGTTGGTCATCCATGTTTCTACCGTTTCCAGAGTTATTTTCAGTCGTCCTGATGAGTTGGGGTCTTGGGTATTGAAGGGGAGAAGGATTGTTATGTCGTCTGCGTAGCTGAATGAGACTATATTTAAGGAGTCTAGAGTGGTGCCCAGTGACTCATGAACTCTATTATTATCTTATGTATGCAGTGGACTCCTTTGCTGTTTTTGACTTATGTATTTTCTATTTATTGTGTTTTCATGTGTGTGTTTGTCTGTGTGGCATGCGTAAAAAAAATTTTAATGATTGATGATGCTTGAAATGAAAATTGATGATATAATAATAAATTTTGAAGATTTTGTTTACCCTGACATAGCTTTTGTATGAATTTAGACTGTACTTTTAACGTGGATTCTTTGTGGTTATACTTTTGCTGGTTTGAATCCCTTGTGTGTTGTTGAATTTAATCTCTTCTCTCAGTGATTTTGCTTGTAAAGATGGTGCCAATACCGATGTTGCATACGGTACAGAAGGAACGGTTTGAGTCTGATATCAAGATGTTGGTGACCTCGATGCCAAGGCATGCCTCAGAGGAGGGGCCAGCTGCAATGATGGCGATCTTGTCTCAGTGCATCAAAGCTTTGAATGCATCGATGTAGTGGATGTTTAAGATGAAGCCAATGGCATGCCTTGAAGGGGGGAAGAGTGTTTGTACTTATTAGGCTTTTTATGTGAATCGCCAGTTTGAAACAGCATCGATGATAAAGAGGGTGAACACAGTGTCAATTTTGTTGGTATTGGTACTTGACCTTTGGGCATCGGTGTCAGAGTTTGCAGACATTTATGATGCTCCCGATGATGATCAGAAAAGCTTTTCGAATTGTAGCTGTCTGGCCTTGAGCGACTTCTGCAGTTTAGAGCAGCACTGGTTAAGAGTTAGGGTGTTGTTCAGGACCGAGGCAATGGACATGCCAATTATTTGGATCAGTAGCCAAAATGGTCCAGTTACACTTGGTGCACAACTTGAAACTGCTTGGAGCCTTGGACGTCGAGGGGAACACAGCCGATGCAAGGTCAAAGGACTCAATCGTCCAGGGTGGTTGAGCATACTGTAAATCAAAAAATACTCAATATACCTGGCCTGAAAACAGGCTGAGATGAATCCAAAGGCCCAAAACAAAAAATCAGTCAAAACTCTGTTGGAATGCCACAAAGGAAACACAAACACTCAGGCTTAGAGTCGACAGGAGGCACTCCAAATGAATGGTCTCTCCCTCTTTTTATTGAGAATCATATCTCCATTAATTACTTAGTTAATGCTCTACAAGGTTATAATTTCATAATGCATTTACAGTGAGGATTAAACCATTGTTTATCTATATCATGTGTCTCTCAAAGCTACTATCTCACGTGACATATGAATACATAATCCTTTGTGGCATTCCTACAAAACTCAAAAACTTTGAACTGGAAAAAAGATAAAACAATAAACTATGAAGAAAGTAAATGAAAAAAATGAACAGGAAAGCACTGAAAAACCACAAAGGTTTTATGCATTTGGAGAGACTCCAAAAACATAGCTTCTCAGATCTGTGGGAAACTGAGAACTGATGGTCCCGTGAGCCAACTTCGGTTGGAAAGACACTAGCGCATGCACAGTATGGGTGGTCTTGACACCTTTCAGTCTTTTATAGTGACAGTACACTTTTGCATTGTCCATATGAGGCTCCATGGATGTCATCACCCACATGTGAGAATATGCTGCCTGCTTGTCCTGGGATAAAAGAATTTGCCACGGCACTGTTACTGTCATAAAAGAAACTAATATAAGTTTAAATATGTTTATTTTATAATTATTATTTTATTTGCTACTGGTCTTGCTTTATAATGTTAAAACTACAAGGGAACTCACTTATCCAAGGTGATAACTTATATCAAACTCTTTCAATGATCACCTTGTTTCTTTATATGAAACAATATTTACTTAAATCCACTTTCAGCTGATGTTGTTTAGTGAACACTCAGACCCACAGCTAAGGTCCCAGTGAAAAAATCAGAGCAGCTGTATGAGAGACCATCATTGTTGTTCACAGTCTCACCCACCATGCAAATACTAAATAACATAAAATGAAGTAAAACAAAAAACCAACTTAGCTTTGAATGATGTGGGTAATTAACACAACTGCTCCGGGCTCCTCCTTTATTCATATTACTGCATGCACATACACTGCCGACCCCCCAACCTAGGTTTCACCCGCTGGCTTCTTCAGGAGGGGTGCTAGAAATACAAAATAACTAGAATCAACACTAAGCACATCAGCTTACACTACCTCCTAAATATACTTTTAAACTCTTCAAGTACGTTGTTAGTGACGATTCAGAAGGTGGTGTGTATATAAGGCGTGGCCTGCTGGTGTGCAATCCGTTGCCAGTAGCGTGTCTGTGTGCAGTTCGGAGTGCCTGTTCCGGTAAGTCGTAGAGTGAATGTTTGTAATGTGTACCGTATTTTCACGTAGATAACGCGCACCCGTGTAAAACGCGCACACGGGTATAGCGCACGGAAAACACAAAATTATGTACAGAAATTTTTGTATACCGCGCATGCTGCCCGACTCTCCTCTCCCCCTTGAAGTCCTGTCCCCACCCTGAAAGCCTGATGCCCCCCCCCGACGTCCGATTCATCCCCCCCCCCGCAGGACCGCTCGCACCCCCACCCCGAAGGACCGCTCGCACGCACCCCCACCCTGAAGGACCGCTCGCACCCCCACAGCCTCCCGACCCCCCCCCATCATGTAGAAGCTCCTACCGGTGTCCTGCTGCTTCCCCTCTTGCCCCGCCGACTCCCCGACACGATCGGGGCAAGAGGGAGCTCAAGCCCTCTTGCCCCAGCCAACCGCGGCACCCCCGACACGATCGGGGCAAGAGGGAGCTCAAGCCCTCTTGCCCCAGCCAACCGCGGCACCCCCGACACGATCGGGGCAAGAGGGAGCTCAAGCCCTCTTGCCCCCCCCGACTCCCCGACACAATCGGGGCAAAAGGGAGCCCAAGCCCTCTTGCCCCGCCGACTCCCCGACAATATCGGGCCAGGAGGGAGCCCAAGTCCTCCTGGCCCTGGCGACCCCCCCCCTAGTTGTTCGGGTCAGGAGGGAACCCAAACCCTCCTGGCCTCGGCGACCCCCTACCCCCACCCCGCACTACATTACGAGCAGGAGGGATCCCAGGCCCTCCTGCCCTCGACGCAAACCCCCCTGCCCCCAACGACCGCCCCACTCAAGAACCTCCGACCGCCCCCCCAGCCAACCCGCGACCCCCCTGGCCGACCCCCACGACACCCCCACCCCCCTTCCCCGTACCTTTCTGTAGTTGGCCGGACAGACGGGAGCCAAACCCGCCTGTCCGGCAGGCAGCCAACGACGGAATGAGGCCGGATTGGCCCATCCGTCCCAAAGCTCCGGCTACTGGTGGGGCCTAAGGCGCCTGGGCCAATCAGAATAGGCCCGGGAGCCTTAGGTCCCTCCTGGGGGCGGGACCTGAGGCACATGGTCGGGTTGGGCCCATGTGCCTCAGGCCCCGCCCCCAGGAGGGACCTAAGGCTCCCGGGCCTATTCTGATTGGCCCAGGCGCCTTAGACCCCACCAGTAGCCGGAGCTTTGGGACGGATGGGCCAATCCGGCCTCATTCCGTCGTTGGCTGCCTGCCGGACAGGCGGGTTTGGCTCCCGTCTGTCCGGCCAACTACAGAAAGGTACGGGGAAGGGGGGTGGGGGTGTCGTGGGGGTCGGCCAGGGGAGTCGCGGGTCGGCTGGGGGGCGGTCGGAGGTTCTTGGGTGGGGCGGTCGTTGGGGGAAGGGGGGTTTGCGTCGAGGGCAGGAGGGCCTGGGATCCCTCCTGCTCGTAATGTAGTGCGGGGTGGGGGTAGGGGGTCGCCGTGGCCAGGAGGGTTTGGGCTCCCTCCTGGCCCGAACAACTAGCGGGGGGGGGGGGGGGTCGCCAGGGCCAGGAGGACTTGGGCTTCCTCCTGGCCCGATATTGTCGGGGAGTTGGGGAATTGGCGGGGTAAGAGGGCTTGGGCTCCTTTTTGCCCCGATCGTGTCGGGGAGTCGGAGGGGCAAGAGGGCTTGAGCTCCCTCTTGCCTCGAACGTGTCGGGGGTGCCGCGGTTGGCTAGGGCAAGAGGGCTTGAGCTCCCTCTTGCCCCAATCGTGTCGGGGAGTCGGCGGTCCTTCGGGGTGGGTGTGCGGGTGCGTGCGAGCGGTCCTGCGGGGGGTGAATTGGACGTCGGGGGGGGGGGAACTATGTAAAAAAAAATTTGTACAACGCGCTCATGCGTATACCGCGCAAGGGTATGCACGGTTTGTAAAAACACGTATAACGCGCGCGTTATATGCGTGAAAATACGGTACTTGAAGAGTTTAAAAGTATATTTAGCAGGTAGTGTAAGCTGATGTGCTTAGTGTTGATTCTAGTTATTTTGTATTTCTAGCACCCCTCCTGAAGAAGCCAGCGGGTGAAACCTAGGTTGGGGGGTCGGCAGTGTATGTGCATGCAGTAATATGAATAAAGGAGGAGCCCGGAGCAGTTGTGTTAATTACCCACATCATTCAAAGCTAAGTTGGTTTTTTGTTTTACTTCATTTTATGTTATTTAGTATTTGCATGGTGGGTGAGACTGTGAACAACAATGATGGTCTCTCATACAGCTGCTCCGTGATTTTTTCACTGGGACCTTAGCTGTGGGTCTGAGTGTTCACTAAACAACATCAGCTGACAGTGGATTTAAGTAAATATTGTTTCATATAAAGAAACAAGGTGATCATTGAAAGAGCTTGCTTTATAATGTACATATCCATAGGGTGCAACCATGTAAGATGTGATATATTATTTTTTCCTACTGTTTCTATGCAAAAAATGCTTAGTTCAGAGGTTCTTAAATTATTTAGTATACCAATCCAGATCTTTCTTTCTGTTTATCTGAAAAATCACCTCCTCCAGAAGATGAAGCAAGAACAAGTCTCAGTGATTTTATTTTGCAAAACTATAGTCAATACTTCCCACTTTGCTACAATTTTATAACCACAGCAAATGCTGCCCAATGCTATTATCTTGCAAACAGCAACCAAACATTACTGTATTGTTCCTCACAATTTACCATTTTGGTTTTGTTGACTGCTCTTCCATAATTCCACTCCATGGCAAACTGGACCCACCATATTGTCACTGCATCCAAATATTTAATGTTGGGCCATGTCCGGGCACCATCATTGAATATCTGAGTCTTAAGTGGACCCAGAAGTTATATAGGTACCAGCCGACATGCAGAGTACTGGTAATAGCATATGTAAATATAGGTCTGCTTTTCCTGCCATCATTTCTGCCCTGTTAGGTATGCTGGCACTGGCACTGAATATGACTGATACATGCATATATGCCATCTCCGCCCTACCTCCATCCTCAGACCAACTCAGATTATACCAGGGTAGTGAGAACTGTCAGCAACACTACCCAGTTTGTCACTGAATTTTGATGGATAGCTGGCTAAGTGCAATTCAGTTGCTTATATCATTTTCAGTTATCAACCTTTTCACTATCTTATTAGATTCATTTTCAAACTAGACCTTTTTTAAAGCATTAACATTTTATTTTGTGTTATGACACCCTACCCGTCAGATGCAATCATTCCTTCTGCTCCAGCTTCCCCTCTCATAACCTGTAAGATGAAACTGTGATTGGCTGACGAACAGAGAAAGTACCACTTTAATATAACATGTGACTGAACCAGAAGCTTTTTTTGAAATTTTCCTAAAAACTGTTATTCCCTTTTAATACATCACCACTTTCATCAATAGACCAACAAAACTGAGGTGGAACCATATATGTTAACAAATATATAAATGTAGAAATCCCTAAAATCTTAGTAAGAAAATGGAATCTATTTATAAGTTAAATGGGTATAATCTATCTATAGTTTAAATGGGTAAAATCATGGTGAGGGGAATTCCAATAGGTGATAATTTAGGTTAGAGGACAACCAAAATCAAATCTGCAACCAAAACTCATTGCTTGATTTCAGCCAAAATTGAAAACAATCACTAAGGCCCTACCTCTCCCTCCCCTCCTACCAATTTACCCATAGGTCCCCTCACCCCAGCCTACCTTACAATTGCTGGTACTCAAGTGGTTTAGTTAATTAAGGAGCAATCCTCATAGCAGTTCAACTGTCAAAATGACTGCCACAACCTCTAGGTTTTATTCAAGGTGGTGGGGGGGAGGACTAGAGGAACTGGGGGCTGGACCTATTTGAGGGAACTACAGGAGACAACAGTCAGCTTTGTTTTCAGCCAAAAATACATTGGCATTTTTGACTGAAAATGAAACAAGGTTGAATGTAGAATCTGGGCTGATTTCAGTACCAAAACCAAAGTTTTGTCAGCTTCTGATGTAGGTGTGGACTTGCAGGAAGGGGGCAAAAAGAAAAAGTGCTGCACTGGATAGGGAGAGGAAAGAGGAGGCGGTGCTGGACCCAAGGAGGAGGAAATGAGAGATATGGGACTTGCGGGGAAGGGTAGAAGAAATAAGCACTGTACATGTGTGAAGGGAGGGAGAGGTGCCCATCCCATGAATGGGAGGAGGGAAGGAAGGTGAAAGAGGTGCTGGATATAGGCAAGGAGGCAGAAGAAATGCTGGATTTGCAGTGGGAAGAGGGATAGAGAAATGCTGGATTATGAAGATGACAGAGAGCGACAGGAAAGATGCCAGATAAGGAATATGCCAGACCGGGAAGGGGGAGATAGTAAGAGACATGTTGGACTGCAGGGAATGAAAAGGAGAGGAAGACATGCTGATCTGGAGAGGGAAGAAAAGAAAGACAGAGAGAGATAGTGTGTACAGAATGGAAGAAAAAGGGGGCGTTATATGTTAAAGATCATATTAAAGCTACACAATTGCAGGATCTACTGGGTAAAGAGGTGGCACTGTGGGTCAAATTGGAAAGAGGGAATGGAAAATGTATTTACATTGGTATGATATACAGGCTTCCTTCACAGATGGAAGAAAGTGGATATTTAATAGAAGACATTCAAAATATAGCTGTAAAAGGTGAAGTACTACTAATAGGAGATTTTAGGTGGACAAGACTGGATTCTGTATAAAGTGTTCAATTTGTGTGGAGTCACTGGCACAGATAATGGAGTTTTCCAGTTCTTAAAAAAAGCCTCTTGATCTTATTTAGAGGCACTCTGATGCAGTCTTTAGGCCACTGCTTGTAATCTAAGGCCTCCATGAGTTCTGCCCTGGGTTCTTCTGCTGACTCTATATTAATAGGGAGTGCTTATAACATCTATCTGATTAAGTTGCTAATGGAGAGATTATCAGGTGGGGATCAGCATAAAGGAGGTGGTGGTGAAGGATCCAATGGTATCCCATAGGATTCATCAGCAGAAAAGTCTGGGTAGTCATTGTGAGATATATGAATCAGATTCTACAATGTCAGCTCTTTTCGAAGAGTATCGAGGCAAGCGTTGAGGAAAGCATTCAAAGGAGCATCAAGAATGGGAAAATGAGCATCAATGATAAGTTGGTGTGCACCGTTCTCTGGAAGAGGAAGTATGGGTTTTGTGTCTCTTTGACCCAGATGTTCAACATTGAGGAGCCTGAGATCAATGTTTTGATGGACTACGTGGTCAATGTTCGGATTGGGTTGAGGCTGAATGGTGTTGGAAACTGTACTGGGTGAGACTGCAATAGTCTAGTCTAAATCAATCTTGCAGCAATGGCACTGGTACTAATATTGGTAAGGGTACATTAAGAACTGACTATGCAGGGTATTGAGCTGTCAGGGAACTCAAACTTATTCCAGTCCCATCAGACCTGAGAGGACGAGCGTTAAGCATTGTTTTAAACTAGGGCTGTATATATAATGCGTTAATAATTTTAATCACGTTAAAATTTCTTAAGGCGAGTAAACTGCTCCCCCTGTCCCCATTTTCTACCAGCTTCTCCTCTTACCTTTCCAGACCCTCCACAGCCCTCTCTCCTCTGCTATTCCTTCAGCTGCCTCTTGGGGGTCCTAAACCCAATCACACTGCTGTGCAAGCAAGCTGTTTTTCAGCCGGTCTGAAGTCTCTCTCTGTAGCTTTGGAAAACAGGAAGTTCTATCAAGAGAAGCAGAATTTCCTGTTTCCCAATGCTAGAGAGAGGCTTCATACCAGCAGAAAACCGCGCAATCAGTTTCAGGACCACAAGAAGCAGGAGAAGGAACAGCAGAGGAGAGAGGGATGTGGAGGGCCTGGAGGGGTAAGAAGAGGTGCCATGAGGAAAAGATGTAGATAGGTGTGCCAGTACAGTGACAGCACTGTTTAAAACCCGGGCATGGCAGTGGGAGAGACGCTCACTCTCTCCCGCTGCCAAGCGAACCCCCAGCAGTGGGAGAAATGTCCATTTCTCCTGCTGCCAAATGAAACCACGCCACAAGCAGCGGGAGAGATGCCCATTCTCTCCTGCTGCCAAGCGAACTCCCCTCCTTGCAATGGGAGAGATGCCCATAACACCCGCCTGCCTCTGACCCCTCTCCACTGTACCTTTAATTAGGTGGCTGACTGGAGGGATGCCTACTCCCTCCGGCCAGCTGGCCCACATCTTCCAAAATGGGACTTCTCCTCCCTGGTGCATCCTGGGATGCACCAGGGAGGGTTCTGGGGCTGTGAGATTAGCCCAGATAGTTTAAGGCCCCTACTATGGGGCATCTGAGCAAATTAGAGCCTTAAGCTCCTTCCCAGTGTATCTGGGGAAGGGCCTGATGCTCTGATTTGTCCAGGTTGTATAAGACCCCTCTTACGGGTCTTATACAACCTGGGAGGGGAGGGGCCTTAAACAACCTGTGCCAATGAGAGCCCCAGGCCCCTCTCTGGTGTGCACCGAGGAGGGGAAGGCCCATTTTAAAAGAGGCAGGCCAGCTGGCCGGAGGGAGTTTGCATCCCTCTGGTCAGTAACCATATCTAAGATTTTCCATTTAAGATCTTTTAATGTATGATGGCATAATTTCCAGTGGCAAACCAGCCGGTCAGCCATCTAATTAAAGGTATGGGAGAGTGGGGTCGGAGGCAGAGGGGGTGTTGTGATGCAGCAGGAGAGAATGGGCATCTCTCCCGCTGCTGGAGGGGGATTTCGCTTGATAGTGGGATACAGTGGATATCTCTCTAGTTGCCACACAACACCCCCCCCTACAGCAGGAGAAATGCCCACTCTCTCCTGCCGCCACACAACAACCCACCCACCCCCCCACAGCGGGAGAGAGTGGGCATCTCTCCTGCTGCAGGATGTGGGGATGTTGGATGGCAGCAGGAGAGACTGAACATCTATCCCTCTGTTGTCGTGTTTTGTTTTGTGCGCTTGTGCCTATCATTATCACCAGCGATAGGCAAATGCAAATTTAGCAAGTCTTCACTATATATACCGCTTATCAACAAGGGATCAAAGAGGAAAAAGAATAAAGAACTGGCATGGCTCACTGTAGAGGTTAAGGAAGCGATCAGAGACAAAAAAAACCTCGTTTAAGAAATGGAAAAGGTCAAAAACGGATGAAAACTGGAATAAGCACAAACAACATCAACGTAGGTGTCATAAGGCGGTAAAAGGGGCCAAAAGATACTACAAGAAAAAATTAGCCAAGGAGGCAAAAAACTTCAAGCCATTCTTTCGATATATTAAAGGGAAACGACCCGCGAAGGAAGCGATGGGACCGTTGGATGACCAAGGAATAAAGGGAGCGCTAAAGGAGGACAAAGCAATCACCGATAGACTGAACATGTTTTTTGCATCTGTATTTATTGAAAAGGATACACACAGCATACCGGAACCCATCAAGCTATATGCTGGAAGTGAAAACGGGAAACTGACAGGGTTAACGGTCAGTCTAGAAGAGGTATAAAGGCAAATTGATAAGTTTAAGAGCGATAAAACCCCGGGACCGGATGGCATCCATCTGAGGGTCATCAAGGAACTGAAAGGGACCATAGCTGAACTGCTTCAACTAATAGCCAATCTGTTGATCAAAACAGGAAAGATTCCGGAGGACTGGAAGGTGGCAAATGTTATGCCGATCTTCAAAAAAGGTTCAAGGGCAGACCTGGGAAACTACAGACCGGTGAGTCTGACCTAGGTACCGGGAAAGATGGTAGAGGTGCTGACGGACACGGTCTGCTGAGGACCAGTCAGCACAGTTTCAGCAAAGGCAGATCATTTTTGACAAACTTGCTGCACTTCTTCGAGGGAGTAAACAGGCAGATAGACAAGGGCAACCTGGTCGACATTGTATATCTGGACTTTCAGAAGGCGTTCGACAATGTTCCGCATGAATGACTACATCGGAAAATTGTGAGCTATGGAATCGAGGATGAAATACGTGGATTAAAAACTGGCTGGAGCATAGGAAACAGAAAATGGGGGTAAATGGACAATACTTGTATTGGAAGAGCGTCACCAGTGGAGTGCCGCAGGGCTTGGTACTTGGACCCGTGCTCTTTAACATCTTTATAAACAATCTGGACTTAGGTACGGACATGCGAGGTGATTAAATTTGCGAACAATACGAAGTTATTCAGAGTAGTGAAGACGCAAGGGGATTGCAAAAATCTGCAACGTGACATAATCAGGTTCAAGGAATGGGCAGCAACATGGCAGATGAGGTTCAACATGGATAAGTGTAAAGTGATGCATGTCGGTAACAAAAATCTCATGCATGAATACAGGATGTCCGGGGCGGTACTTGGAGAGACCTCCCAGGAAAGGGACTTGGGAGTTCTGATCGACAAGTCAATGAAGCCGTCCACACAATGTGCGGCAACGGCAAAAAGGGAGAAACAGATTGCTAGGAAAGATAAAGAAGGGGATCACGAACAGACTGGAGAAGGTTATCATGCCGCAGTACCGGGCCATGGTGCGCCCTCACCTGGAGTACTTCATACAGCACTGGTCGCCGTACATGAAGAAGGACACAGTACTACTCGAAAGGGTCCAGAAAAGAGCGACTAAGATGGGTTGGAGGGGCTGCCGTACAGTGAAATATTAGAGAAACTGGGCCTTTTCTCCCTCGAACAGAGGAGATTGAGAGGGGACATGATCGAAACATTCAAGGTACTAAAGGGAATAGACTTAGTAGATAAGGACAGGTTGTTCACCCTCTCCAAGGTAGGGAGAACGAGAGAGCACTCTCTAAAATTGAAAGGGGATAGATTCCGTACAAACGTAAGGAAGTTCTTCACCCAGAGTGGTAGAAAACTGGAACGCTCTTCCAGAGTCTGTCATAGAGGAAAACACCCTTCAGGGATTCAAGACAAAGTTAGACAACTTCCTGCTGAACAAGGACGTATGCTGGTAAGGCTAGTCTCAGTTAGGGCGCTGGTTTTTGACCAAAGGGCTGCAGCGTGAGTGGACTGCTAGGCATGATGGACCACTGGTCTGATCCAGCAGTGGCATTCTTATGTTCTTATGTACTCTCTGCCAACCTCATTTACACGAGCGTTTTTTGGAGAATGACTTGCTTTTTAAAATTCACTCTCAGAACAGCTGTTATAGCAGCCTGTCATTTTTTAACGCATTTTTTAAAGATTCTAGGCCAGAGTGGAGTGGAAAGAGTAGATGTGGATCGCTTGTTTACTCTTTCCAAAAATACTAGGGCTAGGGGGCATTCAATGAAGCTACCAAGTAATAGATTTAAAACAGACCAGAGAAAGTATTTTGTTCCACACCATGTAATTAAACTCTGGAATTTGTTGTGGTGAAATCAGTTATCTTAGCAGGGTTTAAAAAAGGTTTGGATAATTTCCTAAAAAAGAGAAGTCAGTAGGTCATTCTTGAGATGGCTTGGGGAAATCCACTGCTCATTCCAAGGATAAGCAGCATAAAATCTATTTTACTACTTGGGATCTAGCTAGGTTCTTGGGATCTGGGTTGGCCACTGTTCAAAACAGGATGCTGGGCCTTATGGACCTTCGATCTGTCCCAATATGGCAATTATGTGCTTAAGTGTAAGCAAGTCCAGATACACCTGCAGCCAGAGACATTTGTCCACTTGTAGGCATACCAGATCCACATACCAAGGATGCTTGGGCCAATCTGGGACCATGAAGATCACCCTCCCTAGGTTAGATGCCATGTGACAGTCTACCCAGACTATCAGGGGCCTGGAAGGAAACACATTTAGCAATCTCGGCTTCGGCCATGGCGTCCAACCCTGCACTTCTGGTCTCATATCTTCAGCTGAAAAACTGAAGTGCTTTTTGTTGCACGCTGTTACCATCAGATCGAACGTCAGACATCTCCAACATCCTACAATGTCTTGGAATACCACAGGGCCAACAAATTCTCTCTTGGGTCCAATGTCTGTCTACTGAGGTAGTCTGCTTGCACATTTGTCCACTCTGGCTATGTATGCTGCCATGATGGCCAGCATGTGCTTTTCTGCCCAAGCGACCACTTCCACTGAGATGGTGTCCATTTCCCTTGTACCAGGCAACCACTGCAGTGTGCCCCCCAAGCCGAATAGGCTGGCATTCATTGTCTGTGTGACTCAGGAATTGATCTGAAGTGGAATCCCTTTTGCTAAAGACTATGGGTAGAGCTATCAGCTCATGCAGGCTGCTTCCATTCAGGGCAGAGAGGCCTGTAGGGAGTCTCTCAAGGAAGACCAATGAGACAACAGTGCTTCCTGAAGTAGATGCATATGCATCCTTGCCCAGGGCACTACTTCTATGGTAGCTGCAATTGAGCCCAGAACCTGTATGTAGTGCCACGCTGTAGGCTCCACCTGCAACACATCTGCATGCCTCTGGTAGAAAAACTTGGCCTTCCATCGTGTTGAACATAACTCCCAGGTATTCTAAAGATTGAGTTGGGACTAACTGGCTCTTTCGATAGCTGATAATTCAGCCCAGACTATGAAAACTTTTTCACAACTGCCACTACTCTTTCTTCCTCTTCTTGAGAGGGGGATCTGATGAGCTAATCATCTAGATAAGGATGAACCAGCTAACCAGCCCTATGGAGATGAGCTGCTACCACCACCATCACCTTGGAGAATGTCTGGGGTGCAATGCCAGCCCACATGGTAGCGCTGAGAATTAACAGTGATTCTCTAACATGTGAAATCTCAAGAACCTTCTGTGTACTAGAAAAACTGGAATGTGGAGATAAGCCTCCATCAAATTCAGGGTGACCAAAAACTCTCCCGATTGGACCACTGCAATGACAGATCTTACCGTCTCCATCCGGAAATGTGGAACCCTCATGGTCATATTGACATGTTTGAAATCCAGAATGGGCCTCCAGTCATTGGAATCTTTCTTGGGCACGTCAAAGTATATTATCTGCCTAAGTGTTCTTCCAGGAACTAGTTCTATGGCTTGAATATCCAGCAATCTGTTTAATGTTGCCTGGACTTGGACCGCCCGATCCGGAAGGACCGCTAGAAAATCCACAAACCAGTCAGACAGAGGGTATGCAAACTCTATCTGGTGACCTTCTCTGACAATATCCAAGACCCATAGATCTATTACATAGAAACATAATGGCAGATAAAGGCCACATTGTCCATCCAGTCTGCCCATCCACAGTAACCATTATCTCTTCCTCTCTCTAAGACACACATGTCAAACACATGGCCCGCAGGGCAAATTCGGCCCGCCTGGCTGTTTTATGTGGCCCGCGGTGACTGTGTTACATTCAAGCACCTGACTGTGCAACCTCAGTCCCAGCAGTGCTCAAAGTGCCTCACTGCGCTGCCTCAGTACCCATTTGCAGGCAGAAGGCCCCAGTCCCAGTGTAAAAGCTAGGGTGCTCCACACAAGTGCCTGACCATGCTGGTTGTTATTTTCAGAACATGATTAATGCATGAGAATGGCGTGTGATATGGTATCTCAGGGTGAGGAAGGATCTATACTTCTACTAAGACTAAGTATCTTAATAAAAAATTTGGCCCATGACTTAGCCTGTGTTTTAGATTTCGGCCCTTGTGATTGAGTTTGATACCCCTACTCTAAGAGATCCCGCATGACTATCCCAGGCTTTCTTGAAATCAGATACAGTCTCTGTCTCTACCACCTCTACTGAGACACTGTTCCACGCATCTACCACCCTTTTCTGTAAAAAAGTATTTCCTTAGATCACTCCTGAGCCTATCATCTCATAACTTCATCCTTTGCGCTCTCATTCCAGAGCTTCCTTTCAAAAGAAAGAGACTCGACTCATGCACATTTACATCACGTAGATAATTAAACATCTCTATCATGTCTCCCCCCTCCGGCCTCTCTTCCAAAGTATACAGATTGAGATCTTTACATCTGTCCCTATACGCCTTATGACGAAGACCATGTACTATTTTAGTTGCCTTCCTCTAGATCAACTCTAATCTTTTTATATCTTTTTGAAGGTGTGGCCTCCAGAATTGTACATAATATTCCAAATGAGATCTCACCAGAGTTTTATACAGGGGCATCAATACCTCCTTTTTCCTACTGGCTATACCTCTCTCTTTGAACCCTAGCATCCTTCAGAATACAGCTGTTCGATTGATTTTTGGTTTAAAAAAGAACGACCATATTAGTCCATATTATCGTTTACTTCATTGGCTGCCTTTGGAGGCAAGATTATTATTCAAATTTTCCTGTATCTGCTTTAAGCTGATATCGGGATTCTCTCCAGCTTACCTTTTTCTTCATTTTGTGTTGCATAGACCATCAAGAGAAACTAGAAACTTAATTAATGGGTGTAGATATAAGACCTTCTTAGATAGGACCCTAGCATTTCAAGCTGGTAGGCAACAATCTTGGTTAGGTAAATGTATTCAGCAAGCTATGTTATCCTATTGCAGTTTTCAGAAATTAATTAAGACCACTTTGTTCGATAAGTTTATTACTTAGTGAGTTTTATTATTGAAATTCTATTTTACAAATATTTGTATTTTTTACTGTATTATTGTATTTCGTTGATTGTCCAGCTCTTTTTAGTGTAAACCACCTAGAACTTTTGGTTATGGCGGTATAAAAGAATAAAGTTATTATTATTATTATTATTCTAGCTTTTGCCATCACCTTTTCAACCTGTTTGGGCACCTTAAGATCATCACATACAATCACACTCAAGTTTCACTCTTCTGTCGTGCACCTAAGTTCTTCATCCCCTAAACTGTACCGTTCCCTCAAATTTTTGTAGCGCATATGCATAACCTTGCATTTCTTAGCATTAAATTTTAGCTGCCAAATTTCAGACCATTCTTCAAGTTTCACCAGGTTTTTCTTCATATTATTCACACCATCCTGGGTGTCTACTCTAATGCAGATTTTGGTATCTGCAAAGAGGCAAATCTTACCCGACAGCCCTGCAGCAATATCGTTTATAAAAATGTTAAAAAGAACAGGCCCAAGAACAGAACCTTGAGGCACACCACTGGTAACATCCCTTTTCTCAGAGCAATCTTCATTGATCTCTACATCTGTCGCTTTCCACTCTACCAGTTCTTGACCCAGCCCATCATTTTGGGACCCATCCCGAGGGCACTCAGTTTATTTGTTAGACGTCTGTGTGTAACACTGTCAAAGGCTTTGCTAAAATCTAAATACATCACATCTAGCGCACTCCCTCTCTCCAAATTCTCTGGTCACCCAGTGAAAGAAATTGATCAGATTTGTCTGACAAGATCTAGTGAATCCATGTTGCCTCTGGTCCTGTAATCCACAGGATTCCAGAAGCTTCACCATTCTGTTTTAAAAGCGTTTCCATTAATTGTCTTACCACAGAAGTCAGACTTACTGGCCTGTAATTCCTTATTTCTTCCTTACTTCCACTTTTGTGGAGAGGGACCACCTCCGCTCTTCTCCAGTTCCCTGGTACCACTTCTGACTCTAGAGACTCATTGAAAAGGACAGTCAGCAGAGCTACCAGAACTTCCCTAAGTTCCTTCAGCACCCTCCAATGTACACCATCCAGTCCCATCTCATTATCTACTTTTATTTTAGCTAGCTCCTCACGAATACAGCCCTCTGAAAATTGATCAGGATCCACCAATCCTCCATCCCTATTCATGTTTGTCTTCTGTGGTCCCACTCCCAGCACTTCAGCCGTGAACATAGAACAGAAATATTTGTTAAGTAATTTAGCCTTTTCTTTATCAGCTTCTACATATTTCTCCCCTTCACCTTTGAGTCTCACAATGCCACTTTTGCACTTCTTCCTATCACTAATATATTTAAAAAATGTCTTGTCTCCCTGTGCTAGCTATTTTTTCTTCCATTTGAATCTTTGCTTTCCTGACTACACAACCAACCTCTCTTAACTTTTCCAGATATTGGCAAGGCAAGCAGGAGAGAGCAGCATAGAGGGAGAAATTAGAAGGCAAAAGGAAAGGGAGGCAATTCAGAGCTTGAGAAGGGGAGAGAAGGGAAGAGAAGAGGCAGGAGACTAGGGGATTCAGTATGTTAGCTCCGCCCACCCCTGACATCAGACATCGAAGCTCCCCCTTAAAAGGGGAGGGGCCAACAGTGCTCAGCTGTTCGGTGCGCGAAGGCGAGCGTCAAAGGCACTCGCCTCAGCGAGAGCAACTTTGCGAAGGGCCTTGAGAAGGGACGAGCTACTTTAAAGGAGTGTAAGGGGACCACAACAGGCGCAGGAGACCACAGCAGGCGCAGAGGACAAAGCAGGTACAACACACAACCAGGCATACACAGAGGGTACAGAGAACACACAACCACGCGCCACTAAAGGAGAGCAGGAGGACACAGCAGACACCAGCATTAACCAACATAAAACACAAAATTGGTCAAACTACTAATAGGGAACTAGCAAGCAGCTAATAGGGAAGTAGCAAGTAGCAAGCACAGAAGAGAACACACACACACACACAAGCTCGCCTTTGCGAAGGAGCCTTAAGAAAGAGCCGGGAAACTCGGTCGCCCAGAAGTCCTAGTTTTAGCTAGCTATACAGCAGGCACACATTCTTACATATTACACACCTAAAGGGGAAACAAGCACTCACAGGTACCAACACAGCAACATCAGCAGACTCACAACAAACAGAAAGATAGCAGACAGGAAGTCAGAAATCATCCAGTCGACAGAGACAGAAGGTTCACAACAAATCACTTGGACAACTCAGAAGGGAAGCAAGAAATGGAAGCCCAAGGAAGTCAGAAGATGAGCTTTCCAGTCTTCTGTATCGGCTGCAATATGTATGACTACCTCCCTTTGGGGATTTAGGCATACATTTGCAGTCGGTGCATTGAGCTGGATAGCTTGAAACGGCAAATCTGGCTACTAGAGGAGACAGTGATAGAACTAAAAGAACTCCTCACCTTTGAAGATAGAATCCGCGAACAAGAGAAGATTCTAGTGGAGTTCAGTGCAAACGAAGAGGTCAAGGAGCTAGCAAGATTCATCGAGGAAGCTCACCAGCAACATCTGGAGATCCCAGGGCTGGAGAACTGTACCCGAGCAACCCAGGAAGATGGCCTGGACGAGAGGAGAGAAGACACCCCTACAAATTCAGAAGAGACTGAAGCTGAGATAAACATAGAAACATAGAAAGATGACGGCAGAAAAGGGCTATAGCCCATCAAATTTGCCCACTCTTCTGACCCACCCCATTAAGTCTGAGTGCTAACTAGTTCCTTAACTCTACCCTCGTAGGGATCCCACGTGGATGTCCCATTTATTCTTAAAGTCAAGCACGCTGGTGGCCTTGATCATCTGCATTGGAAGCTTGTTCCAGTGATCTACTACCCTTTCTGTGAAAAAATACTTCCTGGTGTCACCATTAAATTTCCCTCCTCTGAGTTTGAGATGGGTGCCCCCTTGTGACCGAGGGTCCTTTGGGAAAGAAGACGTCGTCTTCCACGTCCTGTGATGTATTTAAATGTCTCAATCATGTCCCCCCCCCCCCTTTCCCTGTGTTCCTCTAGAGTGTAGAGCTGCAATTTGTGTAGTCTTTCTTCGTACGAGAGACCCTTGAGCTCGGAGATCATTCTAGTGGCCATCTGCTGAACCGACTCAACTCTAAGCACGTCTTTATGGTAATGTGGCCTCCAGAATTGCACACAGTATTCCAGATGAGGTCTCACCATGGTTCTGTATAGTGGCATTATGACTTCAGGTTTGCGGCTGATGAAGCTTCTACTGATACATCCCATCATTTGCCTTGCCTTGGATGAGGCCTTCTCTACTTGTTTGGCAGCCTTCATGTCTGCACTGATGATTACTCCCAAGTCTCGTTCTTCTGAAGTCCTAGCTAGTGTTTCTCCATTTAAGGTGTAAGTTTTGCATGAATTTCCGCTGCCGAGATGCATGACCTTACATTTCTTAGCGTTGAAGCCCAGCTGCCATGTCGAGGACCAGTTTTCCAACGTAAGCAGATCCTGCGTCATACTATCCTGCAGATTGCTTTCACTTACTATATTACATAGTTTGGCGTCATCGGCGAATAGTGTTACTTTACCCTGAAGCCCTCGGGACAAGTCCCTTATGAATATGTTAAAAAGTCCCTGTGGCACTCCGCTAGTCGCATCTGATGTCTCAGAAAGGGTACCGTTGACCACCACCCTCTGAAGTCTACCACTCAGACAATCATTAACCCATGCAGTTAGTGTCTCACCTAACCCCATCGATTTCATCTTGCTTAACAGTCTACGGTGTGGGACGCTGTCAAAAGCTTTACTGAAATCCAAGTACACTATGTCCAGAGATTCTCCCGAGTCTAGCTTTCCTGTTACCCAATCAAAGAAGCTGATAAGATTGGATTGGCATGACCTACCCTTAGTGAATCCATGTTGACTGGGATCCCTTAGATTCCCCTCATCCAAAATCGTGTCTAATTTACCTTTAAGTAGTGTTTCCATGAGTTTACACCCTATTGATGTGAGACTCACTGGTCTGTAATTCGCAGCCTCTGCTCTGCAACCCTTTTTGTGCAGAGGAACGACGTTAGCTGTTTTCCAGTCAAGGGGGACTCTCCCCTTACTTAGGGAGAGATTGAAGAGCATGGCCAACGGTTCCGCCAGTACATCGCATAGCTCTCTGAGCACTCTTGGGTGCAATTTGTCCAGTCCCATGGCTTTGCTCACCTTGAGTCTTGACAGTTCACTGTAAACATCAGCTGGTGTGAACTTAAAATTCTGAAATGGGTCTTCCTTGCTTTGCTTTGCTTCCAGCTGTGGCCCATGCCCTGGTGCCTCGCAGGTATAGACTGAGCAGAAGTAATCATTCAGTAGTTTGGCTTTATCGGAATCTGTTTCCACATAATTCCCATCTGGCGTTCTAAGGCGTACTATCCCGTTTGTGTTCTTTTTCCTGTCACTAATATACCTGAAGAAGGATTTGTCCCCTTTCTTAATGTTCTTTGCTAGAGTTTCTTCCACTCGAACTTTGGCCTCCCTGACTGCTGTTTTGACCGCTGCAGACCTTGTCCTGTATTCGATGTTAGCTTCTTTTTCCCCAGTGCGTTTGTATGAAAGAAATGCTCTTTTCTTCTCCTTGACGAGACATCATCAGTGAACGACCGCACACCAGGAGAAAGAGAGAGAACGCATTAAGACGTCCCCGCACACAAACAGCCAAAAACAACTTCAAGGGTATCGGAGGAAGAAGATTGGCCCTGATGTAGATTTACGACCCCCAAGGAACCTCAGAATAAAGAAGATGGGTATCAACGTAGGAGACTCCATTATATGTCATGTGGACAGCCACACCGCAGGAGGGAGAGAGGATAGAATCGTCACCTGAAGGATGTGGCCAACAGGATCTCCAGGATCATAGACAGCGCAGGGGGGAGAGGACACTGCTGTGCTTATTCACGTGGGAACCAACAATGTGAGCGGACGGAAGTATGACAGGGAGGGGCCAGCTCCGCTCACTCGGGAGAAAACTGAAGATCAGGGAGGTAAAGGTGGCATTCTCCGAGATCCTCCCAGTACCAAGAGTGGATGGAAAGAGACAAGGGGAAATTGCAAGTGATCAATGCCTGGATGAGATGATGGTGCGAAGAGGAAGGCTTTGACTTCATGCGCAACTGGACGGCTTTCTGGGGGAAAAGCAAGTACTACAGAAAGGACAGACTACACCTCAACAAGGAAGGAGCAAGAGTATTGGCAGACAACATGAAGAGGGCCATCGAGAAGGCTTTAAACTAAAAGACAGGAGAAAGCCGACAGTCGACCACCAGTCAATGGCCTGGGCGACAGGATGCCTCGAAGAAGGAACTACGGACAACTACGCAGATGTGGGAGGGGACAACCACAAAGCAAATAAGGGAGACAACACAGGAGCAGAAAAGGATACCATAAAAGAAACAGTAGAGACTGCTAAGCTTAGAAAGTCCAAGAAAGTAACACAAAGGGAACTCAAATGTATGTATACGAATGCTAGAAGTCTGAGAAACAAAATGGAAGAATTAGAGACAATAGCAAGACACGATGAACTGGAAATCACTGGCATAACAGAAACATTGTGGAATGATGAAAACAAATGGGACACAGTACTACAGGGATACAAACTATACAGAAGAGATAGAGTAGGGCAGAAAGGTCGAGGTATTGCCCTATATGTTCAGGATGGAGTAGAACTGTTAGAGAGGCTACAACGGAAAGGACAGAGAAGCTTGAGTCCCTCTGGATCAAGATTCCTAGACACAATGGTGCAGACACAAAAATTGGCCTTTACTATCGACCCCCAGGACAGACGGAGGAGACGACTCAGAAATGATAGAAAATTAAACAAGAATGTAAGACAGGTAATGTAATAATCATGGGAGACTTCAATTTCCCAGGGATAGACTGGAACCTGGGAAACTCGAACTGCGGCAAGGAGGCCAAGTTCCTGGAAGCGCTAGGGGACTGCTTCCTGGAACAAATGGTGGGAGAGCCGATGAGAGGAAACGCCACCTTGGACTTGGTCCTAAATGTCATTATGGGACTGACAAAAGAAGTAGAAGTCACAGTCCCACTGGGGATGAGCGATTACAACATGATCAACTTTAAACTTGACATCGGAAAAGGGAAACGTACCAAAACCTTAACCATGACCTTAAACTTTAAAAAGGGAAGATACGATAGCATGAGAGCCATGGTGAAACAACAGCTCAAGAAAAAGTTGGACAAAGTTAAAACGGTAGATCAGGCATGGTCCCTACTGAAGAATACTATCATGGAAGCACAAAATCTCTACATTCTGCGGATTTCCAAAGAAAGGAAAACTAAAGGCAAAGGAGAACCGGCATGACTTACTAGAGAGGTGAAGGAAGCCATAAAAGAAAAGAAGGACTCCTTTAAAAAATGGAAACGCACGAAAACAACCGAAGCTTGGAACAAATACAAAGATGATCAGAAGAAATGTCACAAGATGGTGAGGGATGTCAAAAAAGACTATGAGGAGAAAATAGCGCAAGAGGCCAAAAATTTCAAGCCCTTCTTTAGATACATAAAAGGAAAAAACCTGCAAAAGAGGCGGTGGGACCGCTGGATGATCAGGGAAGAAAAGGGTTCATCAAGGAAGACAAACAAATTGCAGACTAAATTCCTTCTTTGCGTCTGTCTTTACGAAGGAGGATGCCGCAACAATACCAGAAGCAGTGAAAGTGTTCAAAGGAGTAATAGAGGACAGCCTCACCACAGTAGAAGTGGACTTGGACCAGATATACTACCAGATCGACAATCTTTAAAAGTGACAAATCCCCTGGACCTGGACCTTAAAAGAACTGAAGGTTGAAATCGGAGAGCTTTTGCAAAAACTTGCCAACCTGTCAATTAGAACTGGACAGATACCGGATGATTGGAAGATAGCGAACGTCATGCCAATTTTCAAAAAAGGATCAAGAGGAGAACCGGGCAACTACAGACCTGTAAGTTTTTCGTCTGTCCCTGGAAAGATGGTTGAAGCACTGATTAAAGATAACATAGTCCAGCACTTGGATACACACGACCTGATGAGAGCCAGTCAACATGGCTTCAGGAAAGGGAAATCATGCTTGACGAATTTACTTCAATTTTTTGAGACCGTGATCAAACAAATTATAGTGGAGAACCGGTGGACATAATATACTTGGACTTCCAGAAAGCGTTCAACAAGGTTCCACATGAAAGACTTCTCATGAAACTACAAAACCATGGAATAGAGGGAGATATACTAAGATGGATAGGCAAATGGCTGGAGAACAGAAAGCAGAGAGTGAGCATAAATGGAAAGTTCTCAGACTGGGAGAAAGTGACTAGCGGTGTGCCCCAGGGCTCGGTACTTGGGCCCATCTTATTTAATATTTTCATCAATGACCTAGAAGAAGGAACAACCAATGAGATCATCAAGTTTGCAAACGACACAAAGCTATGCCAGGCAATCAGATCGCAGAAGGATAGCGAGGAACTCCAGTGACTTGTGTCAGTTAGAGAAATGGGCGGAGAAATGGCAGATGAAGTTTAATGTGGAAAAGTGTAAAGTAATGCATTTAGGCAGAAAGAACAAGGAACACGAGTATAGAATGTCAGGTGCAACTCTGGGTAAAAGCGAACAAGAAAAGGACCTGGGTGTACTGATAGATAGGACCCTGAAACCATCGGCACAATGCGCGGCAGCGGCATAAAAAAGCAAATAGAATGTTAGGCATGATAAAGAAAGGAATCACGAGTAGATCGGAGAAAGTTATAATGCCGCTTTATAGGGCAATGGTCAGATCACACTTGGAATATTGTGTCCAACAGTGGTCTCCCAACCTAAAGAAGGATATAAAACTGCTAGAGAGGGTGCAGAAATGAGCAATGAAGCTAATAAAAGGTATGGAGAACTTGGAATATGAGGAACAACTTAAGAGATTGGGATTGTTCTCCCTTGAGAAAAGGAGACTGCAAGGGGATATAATCGAGATTTTCAAAATAATGAAAGGAATCGACAAAATAGAGCAGGAAAAAAAATTATTTACAATGTCCAATGTGGCACGGACAAGAGGATATGGACTGAAGCTAAGGGGGGACAAGTCCAGGACAAATATCAGGAAGTTCTACTTCACGCAACGAGTGGTGGACACCTGGAATGCTCTCCCAGAGGAGGTTATTGCGGAATCCACCGTTCTAGGATTTAAAAGCAAACTAGATGCACATCTCCTTTCGAGAGGCATAGAGGTATATGGGTGACTCCCGAGGTGCCATTATGATTTTGGCTCTCCCCAATGCGATAGTTTGATTTTATTTGACTTCTGTATGCTTCAGTGGATGTGTTTGACGGCTTTACTAACGGCCTGTCACCCTTATGATTAACATTTTCCAGTAATCCCCGCTTCTGAAGGTGACGAAACGGAGCTCTGTCGAGTGGAGATTTCCAGTCAATATTTACTTCTCACAACAACTGAGCTAAGTATCATAGATCAGTGTTTGCGTGCATGCAGTTCTCGATGAAATTTATTTCCTTTTTTATGAACTGCTACAGAGATTATGAACTCTCAATTGAACTATTTTTGATTCTTAGAAAGTTCACTATCAATTTGATGAACTTTATCAATTTATTCTATTCAGATTTTTTTACTCACTATCAAATATTTTTATATGAACTGTTTTTCACATTTATGAATTATTCAGTAATAGATATAGTTTACGGCATCATTTTACATGTTTTTTAATGTTTGCACCTGTACTTTATCTCACAACTTACAATGCATCTCCAAGCTTTTTAAGACTCTCTCCTAGCACTTTAAATTTTTAGCACCATATCTTATAACGCCTTGGGAGATCATTATTATTATTATTTTTTTCATTATTTTTTTTCATTTTTTTGTTTTCCTCTGGAGCAAATGTTTGAAAGGAGTTAAAGTTTATACATTTTTTGATTCCACACAAATAGGACAATATGATGTATGAGGCAGTTCTTATTTAGACTTTTGTCTGATGCTAGTCATCAATGAGTTACTGCCTGAGCCGATAAAACCTCCGTAGGCTATCACTAAGGCTCATACTGATGTCCATCTTTATTAGGGGTTTATTTAACCTCAATTTTTTATTTTATTTTTTTATTTTCTTCTTTTCAAACTTTTCCTCCAGAAGAATTTAAGCGTTGGACAATTTTTTCGTGGCTTATAGGTTGAACTTTATTGACAGGGTTTTAGTGGTAGTGACTAAAATTACGCCAGGTGTACACCTGGCTGGGCCTCCGCGTGTGCGGATCGCCGGACTTAATGGACCAAAGGTCTGATCCGGAGATGGCAGTTCTTATATTTTTGCCTGTCTTCCTCTTTCTGTGATTTTTTGTAGTTTATGAAAGCTAACCTCTTATTCCTTACCTGCTCAGCTACTACTTTCGAGAACTAAAGCAGCCTTCTTTTCCTCTTTTACTTACTTGCCTCACAAAAAGGTTAGTCCCTTTTACAATTACTCCTTTCAGTTTTGCCCACTGCTTTTCCACTCCTTCCAGATGTTCCCATTCAGACAATTCCTTGACGTAATCCCCCATCTGAACAAAGTTAGTTTTTTTTAAAGTCTAGAACCTTTGCTTTTGAAAGAGCCCTCTCTATACCCATCTTAATATTAAACAGTGCTATGTAGTGATCACTGGATGCCAGATGATCACCCACTGTAACAACAGAAACACTTTCCCCGTTTGTAAGCATTAAGTCCAGTATGACCTCTTCTCGTGTGGGTTCCATTACCAACTGTTGAAACAGTTTTCTTTATAGAGAATTCAGGATCTCCGTACTTCTAGAAGACCCTGCAATAGGAATACCCCAATCAACATCCAGCATGTTAAAATCACCAATTAGTAAAACGTCCCCTTTTTGAGATATATTCTGAATATCTACTATTAAATCTTCCATCTATGAAGGAGGCCTATATATCACACCAATGTAAATTCTGTATATTCACCATTTCCTCTTTCGAAATTGATCCACAGTGCCTCTTACTTGCCCTGCAGATCCTGCAATTTTGTGGCTTTAATATGATCTTTAACATATAACGCTACTTCTGTTACTGCACGACCTGACATTAATGGCACAACCAGCCCAGCTATTTCACACCATATACTCAACCTGTTAGCACTAGGCCACCTTACAACGATCCTTCTTCCCAGGTATAAGCTTTCTCTATCTTCTTACCGTAAGTTCTCCCATTACCCTACCCCCCCTCCCATTTCTCTTCAGTTCCTTACTTCCAACTCTCTCTGCTGTCTCAACCAGCCTCACTCTACCTCTACCCATTTCCATTACTCGCTGACTGCCACACCCAGTCAGTCAACAGTCTCTACTTCCCCCAACCCAAACCGCTCACCTTTTCACACAACATGGCAATCTGCAATAAACAGCAACTACTCTTATGGATACTATACCTATTATGCTCCAAATGCTGGAGCAATGAAGACAACCCCCCCCAACCCTTGCACACTTACCCCATCACCTGGCTCAGACCAGTCGAACTAACCATGCACTCCAACCCACTCCAACTCTCACAAAACCAGCCAAAACAATACCCCCATCAAATCACAGTACTAAACACCACCCACAAACACCGCAAACCTCACAGGAATAAGATCAGCAACAGAAACTTAAGAAAGATAACTTACTCGGAAATCCCTACAGCAAACAGTTATGAAAACATTAAGGGATACTATCTAAATACCCGTTCGGTGAGAAACAAAGCACACATAATAAACGATTGGATACTACAAACAAACCCTGATCTCCTGTTTCTGACAGAAACATGGATGACCTCCGACAATGACACTATCATGAAAGAAATCCTACCACAGGGATACAAAATCATTCCTCTATCAAGAAACTGGAAAAAAGGAGGAGGATTAGCGATCATCCTAAAAGACCACTTCCACTACATCAAGACCGACTCCAAATCGTCTGAAAACCTCGAAATACTAACTTGCAAAATCACCAACGCACAGTTAGAAGAATCACTAATTACAACTTTATTCTATATCCCACCCAAAAAATGGGCATATGCTAAAGAGGAATTCGCCGAATTCCTTACCCTATCCACCCTAAAAGGATCATACAACCTGCTCCTGGGAGACATAAACGCACATCTAGAGCAACAGACAAAACCAGAAATAAACGAAATCGCCAACTTCCTAATATCACTAGACTTCCCAAACCCAGACACAGAAATAACCCATGAAAAAGGACACAAACTGGACCTAATCACCTTCTCCCACAAAGAAACAATAGATCCCAAAATACAATACTACCCAGGACCCTGGGAAAAATGCATCTGGTCAGACCACTTCATCGGCAAATTCAATCTACACTGGCAAAAACAGAACACACAACAAAAACACAAAAACGTCAACATGAACACAATAACCAGCCGGGGCATTATTAACCCAACAGAATTCTGGTCCCACTATGAATTACACCCCATAACCAACGAAAGTCAGGAGTTCCCAACAAGATGGGAAACTTACAGCAAAGAACTCCTAGACCAAATAGCACCATATAAAACATACAAAAAGAAAAATAGACCACCAAATGAATGGTTTGACTGTGAACTACTAACCACCAAACAGGAACTAAGAAAATTGGAGAGAATCTGGCAAAAAACAAACAATGAGTCAGACAAGACAAACTGGAAACAAAAAATGAATACATACAAAAATTTGATCAAAGAAAAACGCACTAAGCACTATGCAAAAAAAATTGGTACCTCAAAAATAAACAGCAAAGAATTGTTCAAACTAGTAAAAACAATAACCGATACAACACAAATACTGAAAAAGGACAATGAACCCACCCCATCAGCACAAACCCTAGCCAACTTCTTTCAAAATAAAATTGCTGACTTAAGAACAACTCTACCCACTACCATAACAACTGCCCTTCAATACCTCGAACCTCACGACCAAGACACCAGAGTAGACATGATATGGGACCACCTCGAATACCCAAACTGGCATCAGTTCCTAAACCTATTCAACAAGTACACCAAATCTAACTGTCTGCTTGATACATGTCCCCCTAAAATCATGACAGTCGCCCCTCCAGAATTTAAAAAGGAACTATTTGAATGGATAACATCCGCCCTCACAAGCGGAACACTAAACAAAAAAATGGGACACATACTAATCACTCCAATCCCTAAAGATCAGAAAGCCTCTTCAGCACTAACATCCAATTTCAGACCCATAGCAAGCATTCCCCTTTTCACAAAGCTACAGGAAGGATTGGTCAACCTTCAACTAGTCAACTACCTAGACAAATTTAACATCCTTAGTGAACACCAATCAGGATTCAGGAAAGGATACAACACAGAATCTGTCTTAGCCTCCTTACTAAACCACCTTTATGATCTCTTTAGCAAAGGAAAAAGCGCACTAATTCTTCAATTAGACCTTAGCAGCGCATTCGACCTGGTAGATCATGAAATCATGCTACTGTGCCTTGAAGTGATGGGAATTACTGGAAAGGCAAAGAAATGGTTCCAAGAATTCCTAATAAACAGATCCTACCGAGTAATCAGCAATGGAAATTACTCCAAACCATGGAAAAACCCATCAGGCGTACCTCAAGGTTCCCCCCTATCGCCCACCCTCTTCAATATCTATATCGCCTCCTTAGGTCACCTCCTACAAAAACTAAACCTAATACACTACATTTACGCAGACGACATATCCATTCTAGTCCCCCTAAATGACATCACAAAAGAAATAGTAGACAACCTCTCAAACGTAATGACTGAAATCGATAAATGGACCACCAATTTCAAACTAAAACTAAACGCAGAAAAAACAAAAGTCTTTCTGGCTAGTCCTAATGACAAAATCACGAAAACATTGATAAAAATAAACAATCACGAATACCCAATTTCCAAAAACATAAAAATACTTGGTATCACCCTAGACACTCATCTAACTATGACTGACCACACAAACTCACTAGTGAAAAAATGTTTTTACACGCTATGGAAACTAAGGACCATAAAAAAATACTTTGACCCGACGTCATTCAGGTTGCTAGTACAGGCGCTGATCCTATCCATTCTTGACTACTGCAACATCATCTACCTGGGCATCCCACAAAAAACAATAAAAAAACTGAGATTAATACAAAACACCGCCGTTCGACTAATTTTCGGACTAAGAAAAAACGACCACATCAGCCCCTACTATAAAAAACTACATTGGCTTCCAATTGAAGCGCGAATACTATTCAAATTTGCTTGCACCTGTTTCAAGCAAGCCTGGGGAATAGCACCCTCATATCTACAAACTCACTTCATCCTACACAACCCCACACGAGCGACCAGAAACAAAAATATCTTTGCATACCCAAAGATCACTGGCTGCAGATACAAATCATTTCTGGATAGAACCTTTAAGTTCCAAGCGAACAGACAGCAAGTTTGGCTGAAAAACTACATAAATAAACCTAATCAGTCTTACAGTGCATTCCGCAAATCGATCAAAACCGCCTTATTCGCAAAATTCACGGGCTAAAACGGTCCCCCCCTTCAATAGGACTCCCTCACTGTAAACGCCTTTCTTTCTCTAAAGATGCCCCTCACATATTCAGATATTCGCTTTCCATAGAACTCCAACTCAATGGAAGTTCTAAAGAAATACTCAGATATTCATTACCTATTGAACTCCAAACTATACGTAACTTTCCCTTCTACAATATTGTATTATATTTAGACTCATTGTAGGATACTGTATTTAGACTTATGTATAGTATTATATTCAGACTTATGTATTGTATTGTATTCAGACTTATGTATTGTATTGTGTTCAGATTTTTGTATTATATTGTAGTTAGACTCGTACTATATGGAACTGTATTGTATACAAAATCTTTGTATTGTATTGTATTGTATGTTGACTTATTGTACTGTATTGAGACCTCTTGTTATTCGCTGATTGTCCAGCCTTCTTACACTGTAAACCGCCTAGAAGTCGATTGACTATGGCGGTATAGAAAAATAAAGTTATTATTATTATTATTATTATTATTTTCTTTCTACCCTTTCCTGAACAGATTATAGCCCAGTATAACTACATTCTAGTCATGGTTCTCCAGGAACCACGTCTCCGTTATTGCCACTATATCCAACTCATTTTCTTCCATCACAGCTTCTAGATACAGAATCTTGTTTCCCATACTTCGAGCATTAGTATATAGTGCTTTCCAGACAATGCCCCTTTTTCCCATCTGTGTAGAGGTATTCAGTGATTTACTTGCCTGAGGGCTTATACTCATCTGAGGGCTTTGATCACCCTGCCCCATCACACCATCCCTACTCAACAGCCCTTGGAAAATCATCCCATGGTCCAGGTAGCCAAAACCCTCTCAATGAAACCATCCAAGTATCCACGCATTCATCTCCAGGATGTGAGCATCTTTGCCCTGGCCTTTACCCTTAATAGGGAGGATGGACGAGAGTACCACCTGTGCACTTGTCTGCTTCACCCTCTCTTCCAGAGCCACAAAGTCGCTTTTGATATGTTTGCAGGAGTACCTGGCAGTATCGTTAGTACCAACATAGTCTCACCAGCTGGGGTTTGCTTAAGGCACTACAGCAACCCTCCGCCAGGTGGCACCTTAGAATTTAGACATGCTTCCTCAAAATGGTGGAAGCCCTATAGGGGGTGCTGGTCCAGTATAACAACCATACCACTTTGCGTACATCCCAGACACTTTAGACAAGGGAGGCAAACACAAATGTTTGGTTTCCAAACAATAAATAAAGTTTTTATTATATAAGCCTTTGAACCCAAAAATGGCTGCACAACATGTGAAAAAGAAAACCACAAAAAAACAGTGGAGCAATATACAAATTATGGCTTGCAACAGATTACACATTCTTTAGTGGGAAATCCCATAGCAGCCACAGTGTATCGTAAGCTGACCTTCCTAGCTTCAGTCTTGCAGCTGTGCCATGCATGCCCTGCTCTTCAGTACAGAGTTGTTAGTCCAAAGCTTATCACGCAAGGAAAAAACAAAAGACAAAAATTTGATAAGTAACAGCATTCATCCAGTAATAGATAACATAAGAACATAAGAACTGCCATCTCCGGATCAGACCCATGGTCCATCGAGTCCGGCGATCTGCACACGCGGAGGCCCAGTCAGGTATACACCTGATGTAGTTTTAGTCACCCATATCCCTCTATGCCTCTCGTAAGAAGATGTGCATCTAATTTGCCTTTGAATCCTAGCACAGTAGATTCCTTAATAACCTCCTTTGGGAGAGCATTCCAGGCGTCTACCACTCGCTGTGTAAAGCAGAACTTCCTGACATTTGTCCTGGACTTGTCCCCCCTTAGCTTCAAACCATGTCCTCTTGTCCGTGTCGCGTTGGACAATGTAAATAATTTATTTTCCTGCTCTATTTTATCGATGCCTTTCAGCATTTTGAACGTCTCGATCATGTCCCCTCGCAGCCTCCTCTTCTCAAGGGAGAACAGTCCCAGTTTCTTGAGTCGTTCCTCATATTCCAAGTTCTCCATACCTCTTATTAGCTTCGTTGCTCGTCTCTGCACCCTCTCCAGCAGTTTTATA
This sequence comes from Geotrypetes seraphini, assembly GCF_902459505.1. NCBI lineage: Eukaryota > Metazoa > Chordata > Amphibia > Gymnophiona > Dermophiidae > Geotrypetes > Geotrypetes seraphini. The sequence goes on along the minus strand of NC_047085.1, from coordinate 449,123,648 downwards.
TCCTTCTTTAGGTTGGGAGACCAATGTTGGACACAGTATTCCAAGTGTGGTCTGACCATTGCTCTATAAAGCGGCATTATGACTTTCTCCGATCTACTCGTGATTCCTTTCTTTATCATGCCTAACATTCTGTTTGCTTTCTTTGCCGCTGCCGCGCATTGTGCCGACGGCTTCAGGGTCCTATCTATCAGTACACCCAGGTCCTTTTCTTGTTCGCTCTTATCCAGAGTTGCGCCTGACATTCTATACTCGTGTTCCTTATTCTTACTACCTAAATGCATTACTTTGCATTTCTCCATGTTGAACTTCATCTGCCATTGCTCTGCCCATTTCTCTAACTGATACAAGTCACTCTGGAGTTCCTCGCTATCATCCTGCGATCTGATTGCCCGGCATAGTTTTGTATCGTCTGCAAACTTGATGATCTCACTGGATGTTCCTTCCTCCAGGTCATTGATATAAATATTAAAAAGGATCGGCCCAAGTACCGAGCCCTGGGGTACACCACTAGTCACTTTCTCCCAGTCGGAGAACTTCCCATTTATGCCCACTCTCTGCTTTCGGTTTTCCAGCCATTTGCCTATCCACCTTTGTATATCCCCCTCTATGCCATGGCTTTGTAGTTTCCTGAGAAGTCTTTCGTGTGGAACTTTGTCGAACGCTTTCTGGAAGTCCAAGTATATTATGTCCACCGGCTTCCCACTATCAATTTGCTCGTTCACGGTCTCAAAAAATTGGAGTAAATTCGTCAAACATGATTTCCCTTTCCTGAATCCATGTTGACTGGGTTTCATCAAGTCGTGTGCATCTAGGTGCCGGACTATGCTATCCTTGATCAGTGCTTCAACCATCTTTCCAGGGACAGACGTAAGGCTCACAGGTCTGTAGTTGCCCGGTTCCCCTCTCGATCCTTTTTTGAAAATTGGCGTGACGTTCGCTATCTTCCAGTCCTGATTGTCAGATTGGCAAGTTTTTGCAATAGCTCTCCGATTTCAACCTTCAATTCCTTTAAAACTCTCGGGTGAATTCCAGCCGGTCCAGGGGATTTGTCACTTTTAAGTTTGTCGATCTGGTAGTATATCTGGTCCAACTCCACTTCAACTGTGGTGAGGCTGTCTTCTATTACTCCACTAAACACTTTCACTGCTTCTGGTATTTTTGCGGTATCCTCCTCCGTAAAGACGGATGCAAAGAAGGAATTTAGTTTGTCTGCAATTTGTTTATCTTCCTTGATGTACCCTTTTCTTCCAATTGTCCTATATGAAAAATAACAGGTAAGGAATTGTAGCCCTTCAGCCAAAACAATAACTGAGGAAAAACAGCTTTCCAGCAAAACAGGAAAAGGAAAAACAAACAAACAAACAAAAAAAAACCCAACCAATCTCCAATTTAAACATTCTCAAATTTAAACAATCTCAAATTTAAACTTTCACTGCACCTCACAGCCTTATGTTTGTAACAGCAAACACCAACAACAGTTCTTTGTGCAGAGTCTCCAAACAGTTTCAGGTTTAAAAAACCCCCACCAAAAACAAAATCACTCAGGTTCACAGGTGACTTCTCCTGTGCACAGCCTTATTTTCAAGCAGCAAGTTAACCTCCTTACCGCTCTGAAAAATTTTCTGTTTCTGGCTTACCTACAGGCCAAGCGCAGCTTGACCGTGCATACTTTTTGAATTGTCTGATCTCGGACTTACTTCTATCCTTTATGCCACACTCAAAAAGGAAGGGGACTGTGAAGGGTGCAACTGCCCTTTGCGTCTTTGCCAATTCAGCTGACGTTGCCTCAACTTCTGGAGCGGCAGGCCACCGCCAATCCTCGGCTGGAAGCGCAGAGGTTGGGTTCTGCATTTGAATCAAGCGTGGGAGCGCTTGATTCTCTGGAACATGAGGTTTCCCTCTCACCTCTGTTCATGATCGTGTCCACCATGTCCAACAGAACAGCGGAGCTCGGAGACTAGTCCTGTGAAGTCTGGTGAGAAGTCCCTGGAGCTAGTGCTGGGAGGAGCTTCACCCCCGAGTGAACTGCAGGGAGATTTGAGCACCAAAGAAGATGGAGATCTGACTTTGGAACCTACAATAATGTTGGGGACACTGCTGGCAGCAATCAGGAAATTGGATGTGACAGTAAGAAATACTGCACAAGATGTGGATGAGCTGGTTAAGAAGGTGGATTCTTTTTCTTTAAATTTAGATAAGATCCAACAGGAATACATGGAAAAAAATCCAAACTGAAACTGTTACTATCAAAGAATCAATCTCAACTGTAATAAAAGATCAGTAGTCTATTACATGGAAAATTGAAAATTTCAATAGACGTTTGAATCTTAGGGTTTTAAACTGTCCTAAAATCATAGGTATTTCTCCATTAGAAGTCTTTAAAAAGTTTCTTTTGGAAATTTTGAAAATTCCACTAGACAATATGCCGCCTATAAACAAAGTTTACTATATACCAGTTAATAAAAATAAAAAGACAGACACAGGAGATCTGCCATCTATTGTGAAAGAGACAACTGATCAAATATAAATTGGAAATAATTTTCAAAATATAACTGCAATTCTAGAAGATTCATTATCTGATGTTAAGGAACGAGCAACTTTAATTGTTAACTTTGTGTTCAAAGAAGATTTCTCAGCTGTTATGAGGCTATATTTTAAATATGGTACTACCTCTGTTTGTGGCCAGAGAATATGGATCTACCATGATGTGACAAGATCAACTCAAGAGAGGCAGAAACATTTCCTTGTTATGAGAGAAGAAACAAGGAAAATGGGTGCTACTTTCTTACTAGCCTATCTGTGTAAATGTGTAGTTAAGTATTTAAGTTTGAGATATGTGTTTCTTTTCTTCCCGAACAGCTAAGATCAAAGCTACTATGAGAGGGCAAATTATTTTGTATTCAGCACACATTGGGAAGCAGCTTAAAATGGAATTTTCTACTTTGGAACAAAATATTAAGGATTTGGAGTCATAATTGGCCTCGAAATGGGAATAAACTACTCTGCAGGCCCTTTTGAAAGCTAAATATGAATACAATGAGATTTCCTCACAGTTGCCTAGGAAAGATTTGTTTTCTCAACAGGTTCTGTAATATGGAAGCTCGAATAAAGTGGGAAGATTATTGGCAAATTATCTCAAAGCAAAAAAAAGGAAAGTAAAGATTGTGGCTATTAAAGATGAGAAGGGTAAAACTCATTCTCAAATTGGACATATTTTTTAATCAATTTATGAAATATTACAAAGCTTTGTATTCTTCTGAGCTTTATTCAGACAAAGAAATTGAGGGTTTAGAGTTTTAAAAGTTAATCAAGGGACCAAAAATTCCCGAGCATATAAATGGAAATCTTGAGGCGCCTATATCACTGAAAGAACTTCAAGCAGCGTTGAAGTCCCTTAGAGTTGGCTCCACTCCAGGCGGTGATGGTTTCACTATAGAGATTTACAAATCATTCCAAATTATATTATTACCTCATCTTTTAGATTTATATCAGGCCCAACTAACTAAAGGTTGCATTACAGGTACTATGGCAGAATCTTTAACTATTGTTTTACCAAAGCCAAATAAAGATCCCATGTTGGTTTCAAATTACAGGCCTATTTCTCTGATCAATGTAGATGGAAAACTTCTGGCTAAGTTATTGGTTTTACACTTGGCCAAGGCTCTCCCTTATATTATCGGTATGCACCAAACGGGGTTCGTTGCTCAAAGACATTCTTCAAACACCAGACTGGCTTTTCATATGTTGAATTTAACAAAAGCCATGGAAGATCCGGCCTTCTCTGTGTCCTTGGATGCAGAGAAGGCCTTTGATCATGTAGAATGGACCTTCAAGTATCAAGCAATGGATTAGTTTGGTATAGGATCTGAATTTATTCAAATGATTCAAATCTTGTATAGCTCCCCTTCTGCCAGATTATATATTAGGCAAGGGTATCCTTATGCAGGTTGGGAATATAAGGTCTCTACTTATGCAGATGATATTTTGCTTCATTTGAAGAATCCTGAATCTACCATTTACTAAATTTGATTGACCGATTTGGAAAACTTTCTGGATATAAAATAAATTGGAGTAAATCGGAGGTTCTTCCGCTAAATGTACACTGTCCAAAAGGATTATTCGACTCATTCCCTATTCTTTGGAAGGAAGAGAGTATAAAATATTTAAGTATTTGGATTAAAAAAACATTGGAAGACATGATGAGAGTAAATGAAAAATCCTTATTGCTAAAGGTCTCAGAAATGTGTGAGCAATGGAACCCACTACATCTCTCTTGGTGGGGGAGAGTTCAAACGGTTAAAATGATGATTTTGTCTGTGGTTTGCTACCAATTGGGTATGTTGCCAGTATATTTTCAGGGGTCCTTTTATAAGAAATTGAATAGCATTCTCACCAAATCTATTTGGCTAGGTAAAACTGCTCGTATTGCTTTAGTATCTTTACAAAAACCAATTGTGGCGGGTGGGGTAAATTTCCCAAACTTTTATAGGTACCATTAGGCCTATATCAGGGTATGTATTGGATCCTTCCTGAACTCATGGAACATCTCCATGATTGGCTTTACTTAGAGTGGCAACTTATGTCCCCAATACGGTTGTTTCATGTGTTGAGTATCAAGTTATCTAGATATGTTAAGGACAATAGTATTTTATTTGACACCTGGAAAACCTTGAAATTTATTAACAACTTAACAGATATTCCAGTAGAGAAATCCACATGTCAATCCTTATGGCTAAACTCTAAGATTTAAATTGGTGAGTCTAAGATCTTCTGGAAGCATTGGATGCAGGCAGGTTTACATACACTAGATCAGGGGTGCCTACACTTTTTGGGCTTGCAAGCTACTTTTAAAATGACCAAGTCAAAATGATCTACCAACAATAAAATTTTTAAAAAAACAAAGCACACTGTACGCAGAGAAAATGTTAATTATCATTTATATTCCGCGGGTTTTGAAAGAGGTCAAGGCAGATGACTATGCAACTATACAAAAATAGACAAATATACCTCCTCCCTTTTTACTAAACCGTGATAGCGGTTTTTAGCGCAGGGAGCTGCGCTGAATGCCCTGCGCTGCTCTCGATGCTCATAGGCTCCCTGCGCTAAAAACCACTAATGCAAAATATTCAGCAGATATAAATTCTCACAATGGACACATTTTGATCACTAGATTGAAAATAAAATAATTTTTCCTACCTTTGTCTGGTGATTTCATGAGTCTCTGGTTGCACTTTATTCTTCTGACTGTGCATCTAATATTTCTTCCCTTCTTTCAGCCTGCTGTATGCTTCCAGTCCTCATTCCCTCCGCCAACTTTTTCTTCATCTCTCCCTGCCCCCTCCCCTTTCTTTCTTACTGTCTCCCTGCCCCTCTTTCTTTCTGTCTTTCTCTCTCCATGCCTCGTTTCTTTCTGTCCCCCCTTTCTTTCTTTTTCCCTTCTGCCTGCCTAAAACCCCTCCCCCCCACCTCCCCGACTCCACATACTCCAACAGCACCTGCCCTGGCCTTAAAATTCCCATACTAGTACGAACCAGATCCCATCCTTTCACAAAACACCGTGGAGTCAATCACTCCTTCTTAAAACCTGTTTCACCAGCCAACCTACCCAACCATATCTCAGACTCTCTCACCCCAGTCCCAATTCTCTACTGTAACGCCAGATCAGCCCAAAACAAAACCCAAATTCTAAAAGACTTACTCGGAGATTTTGACCCTGGTTTCCTGTGCATCACAGAAACATGGATCGAAAGAGATGACTCTTTCACACAAAACGAACTCTGCCCCCCTGGCTACTATGGACTCTTCTCACCCAGAACCAATCGGAGGGGAGGAGGCCTGGCCCTGCTTTACAAATCATTTTTCAATGTCCAGCTCCTTGAAAAGGGCAGCCATACATCACTAGAATTCTTGCTAGCCTCAGTCAACGACGAATTCCATCCCTATCCATTAGGCATCCTGCTACTTTACCGCCCACCCACCCCCTGGAACAAATCCTCCGAACTCGTCCTAGAGACCATAGAGGCCTTCCTAAAATTCCAGAGACTATTGATCTTTGGCGATATTAACCTCCATCTAGATGATATCACCAACAAGGATGCAACCGATTTCAATGACTTCCCCACCTCCCTCGGTTTCACTGCCCCTCCGCCCACCCCTACCCATGATAAGGGGAACACTCTAGATATCATCAGCTTCCTCGATCTGACGGAACACAAAACTTTTGTTGAAGAAGCGCGTTGGGAATATGTCCCCTGGTCTGATCACCTTCTTGGCTCCGTCTGCCTTCCCATTTTCATGTCCCATCTGGCACTCCTCCCCGAGCCACAAACTATATCACCTACCGCAAAAAAATCACGAGTGAACAGTTCTGGTCCCAATTTCTCAACCAACTCCCTCCTTCTCCTGACCATACCGACCCCGATTCCAACTGGCACAACTGGGTAACCCTTTCTGAATCCACTTACCGCGCTCTCGCTCCTCTCTGTACTAAACCTATTTCCCACTCCCACAAAGCTCTCTGGTATCTACCATATCATAGGGAATTGAAGCAGAAATGTCTAGCACTGGAGCGTAAATGGAAAAAATCGAAATTCCCTTCTGACAGACAATCCTGGAGAGACAATATCAAGTTCTACAACACGGTACTGACAAAAGCAAGAAAAAATTTATATGGTGACAAAATCACCAGATCAAAAAACCAAACTAGTACACTGTTCAACATCTGGCGTAATCTAACCTCAAAAAATGACTCCTCCTCCCCCCTCTCTCCACCATCTGCTAACGACCTAGCCAAATTTTTCAACGATAAGATCATTACCATAAGAAGCTCTTTCCCCCCCAACTATCTTCTACAATTCTCTACCTCCCAATGACTCCAACCCTATCCCTGCTGATAGATCCTGGACTGCCTTCGAAATAGCCTCCGAATCCCAGATCTCTAAACTTTGTCTCAAATTGAAATCCTGCAAATGTATCCTAGATCCTTTCCCATCCTACCTTTACGATAACATTCCTGCGCAGGCCATCTCCTCCCTCACCTATCTTGTAAACACTGCCCTACTATCTGGCCTGTTCTCTACAGAAATGGGATACATTGCCTTATCCCCTCTTTTGAAAAAAGCTGATCTCGACCCTTCCTCACCACCGAACTACCGCCCCATAGCAAATGTACCCCTCCTAACCAAACTGCTTGAGTCCATAGTCGCTACCCAGCTATCTTCTTATCTAGAGAGATTCTCCATTCTCTCCCCTTATCAACATGGCTTTAGATCCAGCTTCAGCACCGAGTCCCTCCTTGTCTCCCTAATATCAAAGGTGCAACAACTACATTCTCGAAACAAATTCGCAGTTCTGTTACAATTCGACCTCTCTGCTGCTTTTGATGTCGTCCACCACGACATACTACTTTATCAACTTTCCGAGATAGGAATTGATTCCACTGTTCTTAATTGGTTCTCTAACTTCCTTCGCTCTCGCTCCTACACTGTCAACTCTAATGGCACCATGTCCACTCCTTGGTCTCCTTCTTGCGGTGTCCCTCAGGGATCACCCCTATCCCCTATCCTTTTTAATATCTATATGTCCTCATTGAAGCTCTTCCAGCTTTCCCCCCTTGAAACTATCTACACATACGCCGACGATATCCTTGTCCTTCTTGAAACAGACCAGAACCTCACCAACCTCCACGATAACATAACATCCTGCATAATGAGACTCCACTCCTGGTCCCTCTCGGTACAGATGAAACTAAATTAATCAAAAACAAAATTACTCTGGCTCGGCCCAAAGTTAGAACACCTGCCCACCCTTTTCGCACTACCTTCAGGCGCTGCCTTACACCTTGAGTTCTCAAGCAAGGTCCTTGGCATCATTATCGATTCCTCTCCCTCTCTCTCAACGACCACCTCAACTCCTTGACAAAATCATGCTTTTTCAGCCTCCACATGCTAAGGAAAGCAAGACCTTGCTTCCACCAAAAACATTTCGCCGTCCTTGTCCAATCCATCATCCTCTCCAAACTTGACTATTGTAATGCCATTTACCGATGCTTAACAAAAAAAAGCCTCCAAAGACTTCAGCTTATTCAGAACACGGCAGCCAAGCTGATCTTTGCAAAATGTAAATCTAACCACGTTTCAATGGCCACGAATTTGGACTTTGAGGATGAGATGTACAGCATCAGCATCTATGAGACAAACTTGGTTTTTTTGTTGCATAGACGTTTTTGGACCCCTGTTAGATTAGAAAAAGTATATAGTTCAAAATCTAACAGATGCTGGCACTGTCATCTTGATATAAGGACACTGGATCATCTGCTGTTCTATTGTCCTTTGATTCTCAACTTTTGGAAGTCAATATGGGGACAGATTAATACCATACTGGAGTCATTGATTCCACTGACATATGATGTTGTCATATGTGGGATGATATTGCATCTTAAACCCTCATTGGACAGATATAAATGCTGGCTTTTCCTTATTATGACCGGGATAGCCATGCAAATGATTACTCGTAATTGGAAAGATTGAGATCGCCTTAGTTTTACTTTTTGGTAGGCAAATTTATGCTTAAGTTATAAGTATGAGAAAATGAATGCTGACATGCTAGGGCATACTAAGATATTCAAATTAGTTTGGGGTCCATTGACGTCTTTTGTGGATTCGTTATAGTTATCTTATATCTTTATTTTCCTTTGTTTTAGCACCCACACATCCAAGGGAGGGTAGGAGGGTGGGGGTATATCTTTTGTTTGGTTTTATTCCTTGATGGAAAATGTTGGATGGGAGAGGGGGTTTTATTTTTATTTTTTGTATTGATACTAATTGATTATAAGTGCTTATTATGATTATTAATATATGTATGTATATTGTTTTGCACTTTTTGTTAGCTTTGAAAACTTAATAAAGATTTTAAAAAAAGTTATCTACCGGTGCTACATGAACCGTGTGCAAAGTATAAGCCAAGGTTTATCTTTTAAAGCCAATTGCCTTTAATTTTTTTCTTTCAAATTCTCCCATTAATTTCTACTCTCCTTCGCTTTACTTTATAGAGGTCTAAGGAAGTGTCTCTATTTCTAAGAACTGTTTCATGATGGAATTGATAACTCCAAGAATTATGTTTGATGTTGACACTGTGTTACTGGTCCGAGTGTTTAACTTGCTGCTGCGTCATCTAAAATGGGAATTCACCTCCTCGGATGCATCAGGAAGGGTCCTAAGGCTCTAATTGGCCCAGATGCCTAAGGCCCCTCCTTGGTGTCCAGGCCAATCAGAGTTTTAGGACCCTTCCAGATGCATCCGAGGAGGTGAATTCTCATTTTAGATGATGCAGCAGCAGCTGGGATGAGGATGTCCATGTCCCTCTGGCTCATCTGTTGAGGTAAAGGGGAGGGGACGGTGGAGGCAGGGGTCACTACTAAGTAGGTGAGCAGTCGGGTCGCGGCGGGTCATTTAGTGCAGCAGGAGAGAGTGGGCATCTCTCCTGCTGCAAGGGGGGGGTCGCAGCCGGGATTTTAGGGAAGGGGTGTTGTGATGCAGCAGAGAAAATGGGCATCTCTCCCGCTGCATCACACCACAGGGCTCTCTAGCAGTCTCTGACACTGACTGGCACCCCTGAACCAGTCGCTTTTTTTGTCGCCAAAAGCCGACGCTGTTTTTTGAAAATGGCTCGGCATTTTTTAAGAATCCACTGAAAGGCTCATTTCAATGTTGAAGAGCCCATTTGCATGTCAGGGTCAGAGACTGCTAGAAAGCTCGATAAAGACGGGGATAAACCCTTCTGATAATCTGCCACTAAATTGCCTACAGGCTAAACTGCTGGAAAACAGTTTAGTAACAATGTTAAATTTTTGAGAATCTTGCCCTTAAAGGCTTTTCCTGTTGGCTTTTGTTAACTTTCCCTTTGGACTGGATAACCTTATCCTGTCAGGGACCATGACTGAGAGGACTAGTATTAGGTTAGACAACCCCACTTGCCTGCATACCAGGGAAACCTCTCTGGTGGGCTCCAATCCCCTTTGACACAGGACTACTTTTATCTTTAAACTAGCACTATATTTGTCACAGTAGATGAGCAGCATTGGATAATAGTCATCAGGCTTGATGAGTCTCGGCTAGCTCTCTGTAATATCTTGGATTTTGGCACCAGGCAAACAGCATACCTGTCGTGACATTTTGTCTGGTCTGCAGATGGATGCTTCTGTACCCCTCAGAAGGGAATCACAAATTATCACTATCTTACGCCTCCTAGTGGTCACGGATCCAGGAATTTTTGGGATTTCAAGCTTTGGTTCTTTCTTTCCTTCGGATGCTCTTATCTCCTCCATTTCCAGGACAGCATACCAGTTATTCAGTTCAAGGGCGGAGGGGAGGGGGGGGGGGGAGAGTCACAGTGCCAATCTTGCAGTGTTCTGTAATCTGAATCCAGGTGTCTTCCCTCAGCACAGACTCTTCTCTACTGCTGGAAATCTTTTTACGCCTCATGAACTATTTCATCGATATACCTCTCATTTTCACGGATGCTTCTCAGTCTTTCCACCTCCTCTCTCAGTTCCTTTACCTCCTTCATGAGAGATTCAAGCTGAAGACAGCTTTCACATGGAACCAATCCCTCTGCCTGGGTAACATTTTCTATCTGCACAGAGACAGAAGTTGTAACCTGAGCAGCAGCTTTGATGATACAATGATTCCCAGCCATACTGTAGTGTAGAAGTACTTACACCTGGAAGAATAAAAAAAAGGGCAGAAAAATCCTACCAAAGTAATGCCCTGTTCCTGAAGAGCCTATAAATCAAAAAGCTCTGTCATGGTATCGGCAACAGGGAATTAAAATAACACCAGAGCCTTTCCTCAACAGCTATATGTGCCCTAATCTAGGCTAAAACACTGTTTTGTATTAAACCCTAACAGAGATGCTAAAGGCTACACTATTGCCTAACTGATTTTGCTGAGCTAAAAAAGAGAACTACAATGATATACCTACTGAAACCCAAGTTTACCTTTCCCAGACAGTAGTTCACAAGTTGCTGTGAAAAGCTATCTTTAATGCTGATCCTCTACAGCCTCTCTCTTAGAACCAGGCTTACTGAGGGTTAGGCACTAAGCCAGCATTCCTCCCCTCAAGGGTCACCTGTGGAATCTGATCTCTTAAGAAAGTCCTCAGAGTCCAGTCTTAAACTAAGAGGCTGAAACCAGCCAGAGGTCTCTCCTTAAGGAGTACTTTTAGGTTAGGGTGAAAGGATTCACACCCCCTTGAAGCATAGAGTGCTTGGCTCGATTCAACAGTTTTCCAGGCCTCTCTCCCTCTTACTATTCTCCAAAGTCTCAAAAATATCCTAAACTTTCCCAGGTCTCCAAAAAGTCCAAGATCCAACCTCCAATTTTCTGAAGAGCAGCTGGAGGCCTGGTGTCACTGTGACTTCTTGGCTACTGTTGTGGCCCATGCAACCTGTATTTTGGATTTTCCATCTTCTGGAATATCTCTGTCTGGAACCTTGATAGGTTCTCTGAGACGAGCCCCCTGAAGCGTACTGACAAAAATGTCAGGACCCCCGAAAGAAGCTCCAATTCTGACTTCTAGCCACTCGAGGTCTTTCCCAAAAACCATCTGTCCCTTGAAGGGGAGCCTTCTAAGAGTAGCCTTGGAGGTTGAATCGCCCATCCATTGTCTGATCTACAGCATGCGTTGGGCAGAGACGGAATAAGTGGACTCTCATGATGACTATAATTACATCATAATGTGCGTCAGCCACATAGTCCACCCCTGCCAGCACGAGCTTAGGTAATGGCTTAGTTGCTGTCATGTCCAGGGTTCACAGCTGTGAATGGCAGACGCATGCTAAGAAAGAAGCAGCAGACGCCGCTTAACTCCTAGGGCCAGGGTCTCAAACTGCCTCCTGAGGACTATATCCACTCTGCGGTCCTGTGTATCCTTCAGCACAACTTCTCCCTCACTGGGTAAGGACATGTATTTACCGGTAGTCACTTGTGTCACTAGGGATTCTACCTTTGGCATAGCAAACATTTCCTGGAACTCTTGATCCATAGTCATAGCTTTCGCCCTTTTGAGGGAGCCTTCTAGGACCTCCTAGAGCTCTATAATCACGAGTTTCATGTCTGGATGCCAAGGAAAGGATGTGAGCTGAGATTGGACCCCACTCAAAAAAGAACACTGAGATAACTGGGGCTGAGGCATATCAATCTTGAGCTCATGAAGAGACTCAGTAATAATGCCTGGCAGGGCCGAAGACTTAAACAGCCACTGTATGAATAGACCATTTCCTGGGTCCATGGCCAGAACTCTATCCTGATCCTCAACATAGGAGGCCAAATCTCCCATCAGGGAGGCCTCGCTTTAAGACAGTAAGGGGTCAAGACTGAACTTTCATCCACTAAATCCGTCTGAATGACAATCAGAGTCAGGAAGGAGTTCCACTCTTAAAGAAGAAATACACTGAAGATTATTATAGGCATGCGCTGAGGGTCACTCTTCAGCAGATCTAAATTGCATATTTTGGCCATACACATATGTTTTCCAGAGCAGATTAATGAACCCTGAGGTAAAGGCCTTAGTAGGCAACTTTCCTTCCCCTTTAGAAGGGATGATAAGCCTCTTTTTTGGCTGTGGAGCCTCTGTGCCAGTTCAGTGCAATACACTGCTGTTACAGGACTCCTGGGGAAACATTTGCCCCCCTAACAGGCTCAAAAGCCATGTACCATGCCCCAGAGGCCATGTGGGAGCTAAACTTGAAGTTCCTGCCTCCCCGCTTCACACAACGTGGCATGTTGTGCGAGGGCACTGTTCTGCCATCCATCTTTCACAAACAAGGCATAATATATAAGTATTAGTGCCATCCCTGGCACTTTGGAGGCAAAACAAGGTATTTTGGAGAAGTTTGAGAACTTAGAATAAAATTGGGGAAAATCCAAGATAGCCACCACTGATGAATTTCAGTACTAAACAATAGCTTAAAATCACCTCAGGGTTGACAAAAAACCTTTAAAAACCCCAAGATTTTAGGGGATGGAAACAGTTAAAAACAGCTTTTAATGACAACCATCCCCCTCTATGATTTTTCCCACAGGCTGTCACAGCCTTACTCACAGACCTTGTGATGGGAAAATAGTGCTGCTGCTGCCTGCTTCAGCTCCTCTCAGGTGTAGCTGTCCTAGGATAGGCCCTCTGATTCCACTCCCTCAGCCACTTCATTAGAATCTTCAGGCTACCATGGACGAAAAAGTTGGGGGAGACAAGATGCAGCCAGAACTGTGAGCACACCGAAAGAACGCTATTAGTGCCTAAACAGCTTGTGCTCTAGCCCCTGACCAAGTCAAAGGGGCAAGCAAACACCAGGAGAATGGACCCTGGGCTCTACTAATCTTCATCAGGCTTGCTGAAACAGGTCCCCGAAGGATACACCTACCTGCTGCCTCCAGCTTGTGCCTTGAGTGATACGTCATAGGGCTGCATATCTGACTTAGGTCCTGACAGTCAGGTTTTCTGGATCTCCACAATAAATATTCATGAGAGAGATTTGGATGCAGTGCCTATAAATATCTCTCTTGGATAATTATTGCTGAGATCTGGAACACCTGACTGGCTGCAGTGGCTTCAGGACCACATTTGGGAACCACTGGTTTATCCAAGCTGGGCCATGAGAGGCTAGCCATTTGGGAAGCAACATGTGCTTTCATAGCCTTCTGTTATCAGTGTACTGCCCTCCTTTCACACCCCTTTTTTCACTCAGAGAATAGTTAAGCTCTGGAATGCGTTGCCAGAGAATGTGGTAAGAGCAGAGAGCGTAGCTGGTTTTAAGAAAGGTTTGGACAAGTTCCTGGAGGAAAAGTCCATAGTCTGTTATTGAGAAAGACATGGGGAAAGCCACTGCTTGCCCTCTATTGGTAGCATAGGCTATTGCTACACCTTGGGTTTTGGCAAGGTACTAGTGACCTGGATTGGCCACTGTTAGAACAGACTACTGGCTTGATGGACCATTGGTCTGACCCAGTAAGGCTATTCTTATGTTCTTATATATATATTGTAGGGGTTAGGGCTTAGGACTGTTGTCCCTCAACACAGGGGATGTGGGTTTGATTCCCACTGTGGGTATTTCTGATTACTACCTTATTTATCCTGCCACAGCTGCTGCAATGTAGTACTACTACTACTTATCATTTCTATAGGAATTCTAGACATACACAGTGCTGTACATTAAACATTCAAAAGACAGTCCCTGCTCAGTAGAGCTTACAATCTAACTATGCTGGGTAGGTGTGTGTGACATGCTGCCCTCTTTAGTTTGGTTTACAGGAGGGTGCTGTCTAACATCCCTTCCACTCTCCCCCTTCCTTTCCATGTCATCTCATAGGTTGGGGTTTAGCTGCAACATATTCTAGTAATTGTGGCCACACTGTAACGGCGGTAACTGCATACTCAGGCCATGATCCAGAAGAGTGCTGTTAAAGGGGTACAATGTCAGTGGAACTTATTTCGGGTCCTGAGGGGCTCCATTATGTGCTGGATGAGGCTTGGATCTTTCCACTGGATCTTCCAGTACTGGCACGTGGACTCGGACTCGGTGGATGACGAATCTCCTACAAAAAAAAAGGTGGAGGAGACAGGGTTCTGGTGATGAACCTTCTTAGTATCACATATGTAATTTTGTGGTGTGCTCTTCACATAGCCTGTGACATCGCTGAAGCCAGATGAGAGTTGGGGGGCAGCTCACAGACACTGGTGTTGTGAGTGGAAGTGGACATGGGGACAGAGGGTGTCATGGTAGCCTTTCTGTGGAGCATGTGTACTGTTGCTAAGATGTGTGAATGGAAAGTGGGGTATTCCAGGTATACCTTAGTGTGGGGCAATGTACTTTAGTGAAATGGTGCCACCATTGCCTGTGCTAGGGAAGAGAAGAGTGTCCATATCTTTTCAGTCCCTCATTTCTGCATTGAAGGGCTAGTGGAGGGAGCCCTATGACTTCATTGGATACTGTACACTTTCTGATGTCACCTTTGTTTGGTTATTCATTCTTATGACACGTTCCATAACATGGAATGCAACAACAAAGGGACCTCACTGTATGTGATTCTGCTTCTGTATGATGCTTGCCTAAGTGGTGCAGTGATACTGGGGGGCACTTATTCACACTCACCTGTGCAGACTGCCTCTAATGGATCTCCATTATCTCATGGAGACAATATGGTGTGGCATTACTTTTAAAAAAATTCTCAGAAGGATCATGAGCCCTGTCTCTGGTACACCAAAATTGAGCTTCCTTCAAAAACATAAGATTGCCCACTTTGAGGACTATTCTTCCATGTGCAGAAGTATATATGCATGTTTTATACATGGAGAGAATGTGCTGTCATTGTCCCGGACGTTTTCTCAGTTCTGCCATTGCACGTTTTCCATAGTGCATTTCCGATTGGCAGAAACATTTCTCTCAAAATATTTGCATGCCAACTTTCTAAATGGTTTTTCTTAGCTACTTTTGAATATCTGAACAGAACATGTTCAGATATTTTTTCTCTTACAGCCTTGCAGATTTAAACATTTTGCCGAAAATGTTTATTTTGCCATTTGGACATCATATTGAAAAAAGCCCCTCCATGTTTCTCAATTATTGGTTCATACCCCTACAAAAATTCTTTGGAATCATATACTTTATGAAATTCAAAATGTGAACAGAAGCATGAAAGCTATTGTTCTTATAGTTTCCTGTGATTCTTCTCTCTTGTCTGGACTAAACATGTGTTTACTCCTGCTTATTGATGTTTGGCTTAATGATTTCCTCCTAGATACCTTTGGATGCATACTTGGTTGCCTGCCATCTTGCTTGCCCACAGTTGCAGCTGGAAGATCATGTAAGACTTTTTTGATGACACTAGATGTATCTTTTCTTTTCTGCAACTCCACAGATTCAGATTCTTGGATTAGAGTTTCCTCAGCATCACTCATTCGAAATTCAGGTGTCTTAACTGGTGTCCCAGTACTTATTTTGCTTTCTGACCGACTTGGTTTTATTTTCAGAAAGTCTTCACTTAGACTCTGTTTTAATACTGGTAGCTCTGTAGGTGGTGTGCTACTGTCAGGACGTTTCATAATTGATTTTATGGATTTGGTTGTTACTGTGTCCACAGCTGCTGGCTTTGCAGTATCAGGTGACTTTGCAACACTTCTGAATATTTTAAGCTCTTCTTTTGCCTTTGCAGCTTCCTATACAGGAATACACACAAACAATAATTATTTATAGCAATAATGTATTGAATTCAAAGCTTGAACTATGTGGCCCTTCCTTTTATCCTTTTCCCAGAAAATTCCCAGTGCCGACATCTAAAACATCTTCAAAAATACACATGAACTTAGAAAGAGGTGAAGGGTAAGGAAGCAATTTCCTAACATCCACACAGATCCAGATCAAAATAGCTTTGGCAAAAAAGCTCCTGACAATATAGCCCTTGAAAAAAGGACCCACCCATTACTGTTTTACCCATGCTGCTATTTCTGTGTGTCCCGCTGCCACTACTATGAGCTGAGATACTTGCTCAGGGCTGGTCTTAGGTAGGGGCAACAGAAGAAGGAGGTGCTTGTCCCAGAGATAGAGAGAGAAAGTTATGCCAGACTACAGGGGTAGGAGAATCAGAGGATAGAGAGGGGAAAATGCTGGACCCAGGGTGTAGGAGGAAGAGAAGAGAGAAGGGAGGGACGGGGCACAGATAACAAATGCTGGGCATGAAGTAAGAATAGAGCCAGGGACACGGGGTAATGCTGGAAAAGGGGTGGATAGGAACACAGATGAGAGATGCTGGACAGGACAGATAGAGGCACAGAGAGAAGATGAATGGCAGACATGGAAAGAGAAGAAATATCAAGGGCCATTTTGTTACATGGCTATTGTGTCAGGGCTACTTTGTCAGGGGACCCTTCTATACCTTGTTGAACTAAAATCTATCACTCTATGAAAGTAGGACTAGGGGATAGGGTTTTGGATCACCTTTTCAGTAATAGCTGAAAGTGAGTTACATTCAGGTAGAGTAGGTATTTCCTGTTCCCAGAGGGTTTACAAATTAAGAAGCCCTTTCACCAAACAGTAGTAAAAAGTGGTCTTAGTGTACTTTTATACAGGTCATTCCCAAGTGCTAAGACTATTTTTAATGATTTTATGAATTTTTCAATAATGGCCACGTGCTAGCGTTCATATTAGCGCATAGCAACTAGTGCATTAGCTTCTACCGCCACCTATTTTGTAGAAGGTAGGGACTGATGCACTGAACCTGTGCTAATCGGTTAGTACATGCCAATGTAGCTGTGCTAACATATTAGTACAGATTATTCCCAATCTCTGCCCCCCAGACATACCCCCTGCGCCAAAAAATAGGAAACATTTTCTGGCTCCTTCAACCTTCCCAAACATGATGTCCTTCTCCAGTTATCTCTTCTGATGGTGTGATCAAAATAAGACAGTCGTAACTTCATCATTTGGGCTTTGAGTGACATAGCCAATTTGATCTCTTTCAGAATTGATTTGTTAGTTTTTATGGTGGTCCATGGCATGCCTAAAATCCTTCTCCAGCACCAAAGCTCAAATGAGTAAATCTATCTGTCTTGTTTACGTAGTGTCCAGCTTTCGCATTTGTAACTGACCACTAAGAAAATGAGTGTGTGGACAAGTCTGATCTTCGTTTGGAATGTTACTTCCTTGCCTTTGAATATTTTGTCATGAGTCTTCATTAAAGAGCGACCAAGTGCTATTCTGCGGAGTATTTCCTCCCTGCTAGTGGCTTCTTTGTTTACAAAAGAGCCCAGGAGACTGAAATCCTTTTATAACTTCTATTGCCTTCAAGCTCAAAAGCTCAAAATCTTCCTCATTTTTCGTGTTCATGAACTTCATCTTGTTTATGCTCAGTTCTAATCCCATGTTATGACTTTTGGCTTTTCTCAGCAGATACAGCATGTCTTATTTGCTGCTGGTGATGAGCATTGTATCATCTGCATAGCACACAGGTTGTTTATATTTCGGCCACCAACTTTGAAACCGACACTCTCTTCCTCCAAATTTGCTTTTCTGAAGATGGTTTTACCATACAGGTTAGGTGATAAGATGCATGCTTGTCTGATGCCACATTTTACTGGAAACCAATCAGTGTTGCCGTGTCCAGTTCTCACTACAGCTTCTTGATTTTCATATAGGCTGTATATCAGCTGATTTGTGTTTGGGTATTCCCATTGGCACTAGAATTCTCTATAGCAGGGGTCTCCAGTCTCTATAGAGGGCTGAATCCAGTCGGGTTTTCAGGATTTCCCCAATGAATATACATTGAAAGCAATGCATGCACATAGATCTCATGCATAATCATTGGGGAAATCCTGAAAACCAGACTAGATTCGGCCCTCAAGGAGGGACTTTGGAGACCCCTGCTCTATAGTTTATTGTGATGAAGCAAAGGTATAGGGATTTTTAGCATTCTTTGCTCTTCTCCAATATACAATCTAACACTGGCAATAATGTCTCATGTTCCTTGACCTTTTCTGAAATCAGCCTGGACTTTGGGTAGTTCTTGCTCAACGTATGATTGGATCCTTCATTGAATTATTTTCAGCAATATTTTGCTGGCATGTGGAATTAATGCAATCGTTATACAGTTGTTACAGTCCTTAGCGTCAGCTTTCTTCGGTATTGGTATGAACAGTGATCTTCTCCAATCAGTTGGCCATGTTTTTTCCTTCCAAATCTGTTCACACAGTCGAGTGAGGGCCAGGTGACTGTTTTCGATAAGGCTTTAATTGCTGCTATGACTTCTTTTAAAATATCTGATTCTTCTTGGGCTTCAGTTTCCAATTCAAGTTCCCCAATGTATCCTCATTACCTTGTTTGTATAAATTTTCTATATACTGTTACGTAATTCTTATTTATTTGCAACATTTTAATGAACTTTGGTGCACTATTACTACAATGAAAACCACAAAAACAATCACAGATCCCACTCCAAACACATTCCTTAAGAGATCATAGAAACATGATGGCAGATAAAAGCCAAATGGCTCATCCAGTCTGCCCATCCGCATTAACCGTTATCTCTTCCTCTCTCTAATAGATCCCATGTGCCTATCCCAGGCTTTCTTGAAATCAGACACAGTCTCTGTCTCCACCACCTCTACCAGGAGACTATTTCACGCATCTACCACCCTTTCTGTAAAACAAAGTATTTCCTTAGATTACTCCTAAGCCTATCACCCCTTAACTTCATCCTATGCCCTCTCATTTAAGAGCTTCCCTTCAGATGAAAAAGACTCGACTTATGCACATTTACACCATGTAGGTATTTAAACGACTCTATCATATCTCCCCTCTCCCACCTTTCCTTCAAAGTATACAGATTGAGATCTTTTATTCTGTTCTCATACGCCTTATGACAAAGACCATGCACCATTTTAGTAGCCTTCTAATGGACCGACTCTATCGTTTTTATACCGTTTTGAAGGTGCGGCCTCCAGAATTGTACACAATATTCTAAATGAGGTCTCACCAGAGTCTTATACAGGGGCATCAATACCTCCATTTTCTTACTGGCCATACCCCTCCCTATGCACCCTAGCATCCTTCTAACTTTCAGCGTATTTGGCCACCTTGAGATCATCACATACAATCACACCCAAGTCCCGCTCTTCTGTTATGCACATAAGTTCTTCACCCCCTAAACTGTAGTTTCCTTGGGTTTTTGCAGCCCAAATGCATGACTTTGCATTTCTTAGCATTAAATTTTAGCTGCCAAATTTGAGACCATTCTTCAAGCTTTGCCAGGTATTCCTTCATGTTATTCACACCATCTTGGATGTCTACTCTATTGCAGATGTTGATATCATCCAAAAAGAGGCACATCTTAACCAACAGCCCTTCAACAATATCGTTTATAAAAATGTTAAAAAGAACAAGCCCAAGAACAGAACCTTGAGGCACACCACTGGTAACATCCCTTTCCTCAAAGCGATCTCCAATTATCTCTACTCTCTGTCACCTTCCACTCAACCAGTTCTTGACCCAGCCC
Source organism: Geotrypetes seraphini (assembly GCF_902459505.1). NCBI lineage: Eukaryota > Metazoa > Chordata > Amphibia > Gymnophiona > Dermophiidae > Geotrypetes > Geotrypetes seraphini. The sequence continues at coordinate 449,103,606 of NC_047085.1, read as the reverse complement.
ACCACTTTGGGATCCATCCCGAGGGCACTCAGTTTATTTATTAGACTTCTGTGTGGAACACTGTCAAAGGCTTTGCTAAAATCTAAATACACCACATCTAGCACATTCCCTCTATCCATTTCTGCTCTCTAGTACTCTGATCGCTTACTTCTCCTGTCTCTTCTGCAGGAGGTTAGACAATTGTTCCTGCAGATAGAGATATTTCTCCACTGGCACACCTCTGGTCAACTCCTGCTGTAGCTGCTCCAGCTTCTACAGTCTCTGCTATAGCCCGATAGTCCTCACCCTGTACTGTTAACAGATTGACTTGGTCTTTCAACTCCTGGACCACTTGTTGCTGCTGTGTCAGATCTTTCTCCATGGCTGTCAGCTGTTTCACATTTTTGGCTACATTAGTGGTCAGCCTTTCTCCATTACTTTGCTGTGGTCAATTGGAACACACTTATTCAACTGTCTTTGCAATTCTTGAACCCTGCAGGTTTCTTCTTCCTATGCTCTCTCCTAACTGGTTTTCTCCTCTACCAGTATGCAATACTCTTCTTTAAACTAGGATTCCTTACAGCACAGTTTCTCCACCATGAGTTCCAGCTGCCTGCACTGCTCATGTGACTGGCTGGCTTCACCCTAAGCATTCTCCCGTTATTCCTCTGTAACCTAGGTGAGATCCTTAGTCTTGATTTGCTTTTGTGCCAGCTCCTCTTTGGCTGCCAAGAGCTTTCTCCTTTACTTCCCTCATCTGCTCAACAGGAATGCTCTGCTTCAGCCGTTCCTGCAGCTCCTGGAGTGCATGTCTCACTTCTACCTGCTGCTCCTGGAGGGTTTCATTGGAATCTTGTAGCAGAGTTACTCATTCAGAGACTTCAGATCTCTTCTTTCTGGCACTACAGCTTCTGAACCAACTCTATCATCTCTCTCTTCCTCTCTAATTTCTCCTCATTGAGTGCTTGAGAGCTACTCATGAGCTGTCTCTTGTCCCTCTGCAGCTCTTCTATAAGGAGGTTCCGCTGTCTGAGCTGGTCTTATGCCTAAGATCAGCAAAGTCACTTTTCCATTGCACCTCTGTAATCTGTGCATACTCTTTGCCATCTTGTACTTCATAGAACAGGTTATCTGCCTTTCACTTCAGCCTCTCCATGGAAGATTCCATCAGGATTATCAGCGCCTTTGTGCAGGTGACCTCCTGTTCCTTTTCTACTTCCACAGCAACCGGAATGGATTCTAGATTCTCCACATACTCCTTTGCTGGACAACAGCTTCCATCAACTCCTTTACCTTCCCTACCTCAGAAAGCGACCCTCCTCTGTCTGCTTCTGCAGTGGTTCAGTAGAGAATTTCATCCAGGTTACTTGCTTCTGCAGCTGGGTAACCTCCTGTCTTTTGCTTCAGACAGGTCTTCAACTCTGTTACTTCCAGTTCACCGTCACAGTTTAAAGCTAGGACTTTCTGGACCTTAGCCTTCAGCTGGACTCTCAACCATGCATTTGGGCTCTGTGCCCAATCTCTCTCCTTCTCCAGCACTCCTCTCTATAGTCTAAGGAGATTTCCAAGACCTGGAGCTCCTCCAGCCTTGGCTGCATTTCTGCTTTTGCAAGGTCCCTCCATAGCTACTTGGTATTCAGTTGCCTTGTCTCCTCAATCTTCTGTTCAAGAGCTCTCCTGAGCTCCCCTTTCTTTACTTCCATGTGCTGCAACATGCTCTCATATTCTCTCATTCTTCCATCTTGACCTTCCAACTGGGCCTTAACCTCAACCAGTTGTCTCTGGAGGGTCTTATTTTCCTCCCTTCAATTCATCTGTTAGCACCTCAATATAGCAGCTGGCCTCCTCCAATTCATTCACTAGATCTTGGTGTGGGTCCTGAACCTCTACTGGTGTCTTCAAGGGGTACTGTCTTCTCCGGATTGAAACACTATGGCACTTAATCCAGGTCTTCAGTCCTCTCTAGATCAAAGGGGTTGACTTTCTTCCATCTCGTGGGCTGCTCGTGAGAAAGCCACATATCCTCTACCTATTTTCTCCAGCACTCTCTCCTTTCCACAATGTTTCTCTAACTCTCTCTCCCTCACTCCATGCTGTTTCTCCAGCAAAGTCCCCCTTTCCTCCATGGAACTTCTGAGTTTGAGTTGCAATAACTCTTTTGCCCAGGAATTACTTTCTTTGGCTGCCCAGCCACTTGTCTGGCCTCCTACTTTTGTCAAGGCACTTAACCTTCTGAAGTCCACTAACCTTTGGCAGGTCATTTAACTTGCTCTCTCTTAGAGACTCAATCTGCTTTCCTCCTGGTGCCTTTTTGACTACCCCAGGTGATTCTTTACTTTCATGGGGTACGTGGCTTCTCTTCCCTTCAGGCACATTCCATTCTGAGGAACAGTACACAACCTGGTCTGCAGGGCCCTGCTACAGGCTTAATCAGGTATCTTCCCATTCCTGTTCCCAAATTCCCATCCTGTAGCTTTGTTTCCACATTTCTTTCTAAACACAGCACTGACTTTTCAGCTATATTTACAGAATCCTTAGCACAAATCACTATTCTGCTCCAGGTTTCTATTTTCCCTGTGCAGCTTGGAATAGGGTGAAGACAAAAAAAAAAAAAAGAGGATACATGACCCTGCCCACATTCTACCTACAGCCCCACCCACACTTCGCCCAATCCCCCCACCTTTCACCCATTTGCTTAGACCCCTTCCCATCCTCTACTCTTTTAGTACTTTTTTTTTCTCTCTTCCTCTCTCCAACCCTCCTTCCCCATGGGTGCTTCTCTCGCTCTCCTTACAACCCCACTCTCCTGTAGATACTGTTTTTTCACTCTTTCTCTCATTCCAACCCCAACCCCCCTCCCCCACGTGTGTCTCCTTCTCTTTCCAACCTCCTCTCCTGCTGTTTCTGTCTCTCCCCTCCCATCCAGAACTACCCTAGTCTATGTACTTTTCACCAGCACATTCTCCTTTCTACAATGCTTTTCCAGCCCTCCCTCCATGCTGTTTCTCCTGCCCCCTCCCCTCCCAATGTTGAATCCTAATCCTCACTCCTCTGACCTCCAAATTCTGCTAACTTTCCCTTACAACCTCTCTCTCTATCTCCCCACTCTCCCACCTACCTGCTCTCGGTCACTGTAATTCAATCTTCAGGCAGAAGCGGCAACAAGGAGAGCCTGCTGCTGCCGGCCTATCCCAGAAGCCACCTCTCTGCAGCGACTTCCTGTTCCTGCATAGATGGGACCTGCACAGAGGTGGCTTCCAGGGCAGGTCAGCAGAAGCAGGCTTCCCTCGTTACTGCTGTCGGCTGTCTGAAGAGTACACTGAACATAAGAACATAAGAATTATCGCTGCTGGGTCAGACCAGTGGTCCATCGTACCCAGCAGTCTGGTCACGTGGTGGCCCTTAGGTCAGAGACCAGTGCCCCGAGTCTAGCCTTACTTGCATACATTCTGGTTCAGCAGGAACTTGTCTGACTTTGTCTTGAATCCCTGGAGGGTGTTTTCCCCTATAACAGCTTCCGGAAGAGCGTTCCAGATTTCTACCACTCTCTGGGTGAAGAAGAACTTCCTTACGTTTGTACGGAATCTATCCCCTTTTAACTTTAGAGAGTGCCCTCTCGTTTTCTCTACCTTGAAGAGGGTGAACAACCTGTCTTTATCTACTAAGTCTATTGCCTTCATTATTTTGAATGTTTTGATCAAGCCCCTCTCAGTCTCCTCTTTTCAAGGGAGAAGAGGCCCAGTTTCTCTAATCTCTCACTGTACGGCAACTCCTCAAGCCCCTTAACCATTTTAGTCGCTCTTCTCTGGACCCTTTCGAGTAGTACTATGTCCTTCTTCATTTACGGCAACCAGTGTTAGACGCAGTATTCCAGGTGGGGGCATACCATGGCCCAGTACAGAAGCATGATAACCTTCTCTAATCTGTTTGTGATCTCCTTCTTAATCATTCCTAGCATTCTGTTCACCCTTTTCACTGCCGCTGCTGCACATTGCATAGACGGTTTCATTGACCTGTCTACCAGTACTCCCAAGTTTCTTTCCTGGGGGGTCTCTCCGAGTACTGCACCGGACATCCTTTATTCGTGTATAAGATTTTTGTTACCGACATGCATCACCTTACACTTATCCACGTTAAACCTCATTTGCCATGTTGCGGCCCATTTCTCGAGCGTGTTTATGTCACGTTGCAGGTCTTCACTACTCTGAATAACTTTGTATCATTTGCAAATTTAATCACCTCGCTCATCGTACCAATTCCCAGGTCGTTTATAAATATGTTGACAAGCACGGGTCCAAGCACCGAACCCTGTGACACTCCACTCATGATGCTTTTCCAGTCCGAGTATTGTCCATTTATTCCCACTCTCTGTTTCCTATCCGCCAACCAGTTTTTAATGCACATGAGTATTTCATCCTCGATTCCATAGCTTGCAATTTTTCGAAGTAGTCGTTCATGCGGGACCTTGTTGAACGTCTTCTGAAAATCCAGATATACAATGTCGACCAGGTCACTCTTGTCTAACTGCCTGTTTACTGAAGTGCAGTAAGTTCGTCAAGCAAGATTTTCCTTTGCTGAAGCTGTGCTGGCTTGGCCACTTCTTCCTCTTGGGACTTCTTCCTCCAGGGACTCTTCCCGGTGAACTCTTTTGCTGCGGAACCTCCCTGACTGACTCCACTCTAAGCCATATGAACTCCTCTTTGCCTGAGTCCTGCTCCCATGACTCAGCAGAATTGTGCCACCTCCAGATAGGTGGCTTCAACTCTGTGAGATAGCTCCCCCTGCTATACAATGGTGTAATTGCAGTATCAGTGAGGGAGTACACCTCACTCGTTCACACCTCCCTCATAGCAATTTCTAGAAGAGTATGGAAATCTCTATCTATATGTTAGATGTCTTGCTGTCTTCTGAGTTTCCCTTCATGCTGCCAAAAGACTTCTTTACTCTTGCCGTCCTCCCCCCCCCCACTCCCACACACACACAATTAAGCAGGCAAACTATGTCCTAAAATTGCCTTACATGTAAGAAAGAGGGAGATAATTCATTATATTTTAAGAACTTCCTTTACCTTTAAAGCATTTTGCAATTTATTCTCTAGATCTCTCTTCTCTTGCTGAAGATCAGTTGTTTTTCTCTAAAAATAAGAAAACACACCATTACATTTGTAATCATTCAATTTAAAAAAACAAACATGTAAATAATATTTGTAGGATAATTTTACAACTATATGCACAGCTGGAAATTATCCACATAGGCTGCCAGCATAGCTGGTTGATGACTCAACTGTTTGGGGAGGCTAAAGTGACCAGGACTAGGGTGGGAAATAGGATAAGATAAGGTAGAATGCAGCAAATGAAAATCTTTTGGGTGGGGATAATACCTATGTCTGCAGGAAAGGGATTGGGGCTCTTTTGAACACAATGATGGAAAAATCCCTTAATATGTGGCTATGGTACAACAGCAAAAGCTGTCTCTCCCCACTCCCAACGAATGGCCACCAGGATGGTCTCGGGGCTCAGGGATCTCTCGTATGAGGAAAGGCTGAATAAATTGCAGCTGTACTCACTCGAGGAACATAGAGAGAGAGGAGACATGATTGAGACGTTTAAATATATCACGGGCCGTATCAAGGTGGAAGACGATATCTTCTTTCTTAAAGGACCCTCGGCCACAAGAGGGCATCTGCTAAAAATCAGGGGCGGGAAATTTGATGGCGACAGCAGGAAGTATTTCTTCACCTAAAGGGTGGTTGATCATTGGAATGAACTTCCACTGCAGGTGATTGAGGCAAGCAGCGTGCCAGATTTTAAAAGTAAATGGGACACGCATGTGGGATCTCTAGGGGGGTAAAGTCGAGGGGGTTGGGTCATTAGAGTGGGCAGACTTGATGGGCTGTGGCCCTTTTCTGCCGTCATTTTTCTATGTTTCTATGTATGGATTATGAAAAAACAGCGAGGAAGTTTTTAAGCCAATGAGATGGTTTCCCTATCTAATATTGCCTGCAAGTAAGTTACTGGCAGCATACGGGGATCTGAGGCTTTTTACTCCTTTAATGAAATTTATAGAGATACCCTTCTGAAATCAATAATATTGGAGGGAGTTTTCCCTTTATAGCATGTGATGCATTTTTGAACAATGATAAAGGAAGAAACTATTTTGAGAGGTATTTTTTTAATATAAATAGTGGGGTTCCCCAGGGGTCTGTGCTAGTACTGCTGCTTTTTTAACATATTAATCAATGATCTAGGGCAGTGTTTTTCAACCTTATTATATCTGTGGACCGGCAGAAATAAAATAATTATTTTGTGGACCGGCAAACTACTAGGACTAAAATTTAAAAACCCCGTTTCCGCCCCATCTCCGCGAGCTCGGTCCCCGCAAATCATCTGATCTCATCCACACAAGCCTCAGTTATGATTTTATATTGAATGTATTTTATTAAAGTATAAAAAGAAACAATATTCTGTACAATTGACATTTTATAAATACAGTACAAATAATACAGAGCAAGGATCAACAAAACCCCTGTCTCCCCTCCTCTTCACATATATCCCCTCTACTATCAAGAAAACTGAACAAGCCAAATTATTACAGAATGCTACACAGAAATATCATGCTAACAGAATACTGCAGTCACACATGACAGGAATAGTTCTAGGGTAGTGCAACTAGGGCAACTGCCCCCTGGTCAGAGAATGTCATAAGCCAGCTGGAAGCTAAAGAAGCACTGCCTGGGCTTTGCATTTCCCAGTTATGTCTAACACCAGCTCTAGAAGGATATATATTTCAAATCTGATATATTCTAATCACAAAATAGAAATAAATTTTTTTCCCCTACCTTTTGTCGTCTCTGGTTTCTGCTTTCATCTTCTTTTCACTCTTTTCCTTCCAACGCCTGCCCTCTCTGTCTCTTCAATCCAGCATATGCCCCTTCCATTCACTGTCTGTCCTCTCCCCCTTCCATATGGTATCTGTCTTCTTTCTATGTCCCTCTCTCCTTTTTATATGATTCATTCCAACTTCACTGCTCTCTTCATTTTTATCTCTCCTACACCAGATCTACCATCATTGTCCCTCTCTGCTTATTTTTCTTTTGACCCCTTCCCATCATCAATCTCTCTTCTTTCTCATGCCTGTCTCTCCCCTTCCCCTCCTCTAATCTCCCTGCCAACTGTTTCCTTCCTTTTTTCCTTCTCCCTTCCCTCCTCCTCCTTTCCAGCAGTAACTCTCTTCCCTTCCTCCCCTTCCAGCAGTATCTCTCCTTCTCCTTCCCTCCAGGACCCAGTAGCAACTGTCCCTTTTTTCCCTTGCCCAGCAGCTTCCCAGACTCCTTTCCCTCCTCCCCTCCCAGCAGCATCTTTCCTTCTCCTTCCCTCCTGGTCTAGTAGCAGTTGTCCCTTTTTATCCCTTGCCCAGAGCTTCCCAGATTCCTTTCCCTCCTCCCCTCCCAGCAGCATCTCTCCTTCTCCCTCTCCAGTAGCAGCTGTCCCGTTTTTCCCCTTGCCCAGCAGCTTCCCAGACTCCAATAGTGGCTTTTTCCCCTCCCAGCAGCTCTCCTTACTTCCCAACGCAGCGATTCAGGAAGGCAGCTTTGGGTCCTTTGTTGGGTCGCACCACCTCTAAGGAAAGAATAAGTTGCATCATCAGAGGCAGCCATGACTCAGCAAAAGCCACAAGACTGCCTTCGTGAATCACTGCGCTGGTAAGTAAAGGAGAGCTGCAGAGAGGGGAGAAAGCCACTGTTGGAGGCTCCCCATGATCTCTCTGGCCCAGCGTGGACCAGCTGAAAATAACTTGTCGATCTCACCGGCCATGTGTGGACCGGCAGAAATTTCCTCGGTTAAAGAACAGTGATCTAGAGATGGGAATAACTAGTGAAATAATTAAATTTCCTGAAGACACTGTGACAGATTAAGGGTTTTTTCCCTCACCAATACAACAATTATACCACTTGGCAGCAGAGGGTGCTAGCCAGAGAGGGGATGGATTACAGGTCTCAGGATGCACTGGGCTCAGCAGCTTAGAGAGCTACCTTACAAGAGCTGAAGAAATTGAGTCACAGGGGCAGAACCCAGAGAGAGAGGAATACTTCTGCCTGGGTTCATTTGAAGGAGGTCTCTAAGGAGGAGTGGTCTCCAGAAGGAGGGAGCTTCCCTAGTTAAAGCTGAAGCAAAGCTCTGGGAAGTCATGCTGCCCATGAGTATATGGGGAAGAACTAAAAAGGGGAAAGCTGGACCTATATTAGAAACTGTGTTGGAGTGACTGCTGCCTGGCTGACAGTAAGCTGTGGTTAAGTAAACCTTCCTTGGCTGGGGGGTAAAGAAGAGACCCCAGAAGGAGAGAGAAGAATTAAGAAATATATGGTGTCACCTCTGGGCCTGTGCTGTAAACACGCCAGATTTTGTAAACAAATAAAAGTTTCCTTTACACCTTATCAGTGGACTGAGTGTGTCTGTGCGTAGAGATGCACCCAGAGTCCTGGAAACCCAGCTACAGACACAAAGGGCTCCTTTTACTAAGGTGCGCTAGCATTTTTAACGCACCCACAAAATTACTGCGCGGTACACTTCTAGAATAACGCCAGTTCAATGCTGGCATTAAGGTCTAGTGCACGCAGCAATTTAGCGCACGCTATTCCGTGTGTTAAGGTACCTTAGTAAAAGGAGCCCAAAGTTGTTTAAAGTTGTTAAAATGGAAGAGGACCTTGTGAGACTGGGAATCAAAATGGCAGATGATGTTTAATGTGAGCAAATGCAAAGGGATGCAGGGTTCCACATTAGGAGTCATTGCCCAGGAAAATGATCTAGGTGTCATCATTGAGCAGTGTTCTCCCTAGGGCCTTTTAGCCGGGCGGTCCGCCCAGCTAATTTAGATGACCGCCCAGCTATCATCCGCTGGTGAATTCTGCTGCTGCCCGCTGCTCAACATTAAAAAAAAAACCGGCTTGGAGATTTGACGCCTTAGCCCGTAGCGAACTTATGCTCCAGGGCTCTAACGTGTGCATGCCGGCTTCCCTTCTCTTCCCTCCGAAACCGGAAGTTATGTCCGGGGGGGGGGGGGGGATGGCGAGGAAGAGAAGGGAAGCCGGCATGCACACGTTAGAGCCCCGGAGCATGCGTTCGCTTCGGGCTAAGGCAGCACTAGCCTGCAATTTGTATTTGGTGTGTGTATGCGATGGGCGGCTTTCCGATCAGGAAGACGGGCCTGGGGAGGTAAAAAATTGCTTTGGGGAAACGCAGCGCCGACATGCTTCCTACCTTCCTGCTGCCGCTGTCATTTTGTATTCTCTATACCTTGGACAAGCAGCAGCACCGCTCTCTCCTTATTGTAATTTGCCTGACAGCTGCAGTAGTGTTATCGAATCGATTCCCTTCTGCAGCCTCGGGGATTTTGCTAGGCCGCTCCACCTCCAATGATATACCTTCCTTCTTCCTTGGAGGCCCCGAGGCTGCTGAAGGGAATTTACTCGCTAAAGCTAGGGCAGCAATCAGGCAAGTTACAATAGAGAGCCTGTTAATCGGGAGAGGGGAGTGGTGCCAATGGACCTGGGAGATAAGAGGGAGGGGTGCTGATAGAAGGAGAGGAAAAGAGGAGAGGAGGGAGTGGTGCTGCTAGATCTGGGAGGTGAGTGGGTAAGGGAAGGGAGAGGAGCCCTGCTAGTCAGAGAGGAGAGGTGCTGCTGGCCCTGGGGGTGGAAAGGAGAGGTGCTGCAGCTAGTCAGTGGGGGAAACGGAAGTAGAGGGGAGGGAGAGGTGCTGTTGGAGCTGAGTGGTGGAGGGAGGTGAGAGGGAGAGGTGCTGCTGGATTGGGAACAGAAGAGAGTGCTGCTGGACTTAAAATGGAAGAGGGAAAACTGCAGCAGGACTGAGGGGAGAGCAGTGGAAGAGGAGAGTGAGAGGGGATGGGGAAGAGAAATGCTGCTGCTGCACCCAACCGGGGAGAGAGAGGGAAGGAAGGAGAAGGAAGACCAGGAAGGGAGAGGAGAGGAAAGAGAGATGCCAAAACCATGGGAAGGAGGGAAAGGAAAGGCGATACTAGACCATGGAGGGAGAGATGTCAGGGCATGGGGGGGAGGAGGGAGATGCTCCCTGAGTGCTGCAGGGGAAAGGAAGGAGGGAGGGAGAGAAAGGAAGGAGAGGAGATGCCAGATAATGGAGGGGGAGAGGAGAGAGATGCTAGGGCAAGGGGGAGGGAAGGGAAGGGAAACTAAGGAGACAAATGCCAGACCAGAGGGAATGGAAGGAGAGTAGGTGCCAGAGCAGAGAGGGAGAGATAGGAGAGGAGAGAGATGCCAGAGCATGGGGGGGAGGGAAGGGAAGGAGATAGAGATGCCAGACCATGGGGTAGAGTGGGCAGGAAGGAAGGAAAGTAGAAGAGAGAGATGCCAGAGCACAGGGGAGGGAGTGGAGACAGAAAAATGGAGAGGGGATGAAGCTGAAATGAATCATGTATAAAGGAGAGAAAGGGCACAGGATATACAGTTTATTGAAGGGACATAAAAAGAGGGAAGATGCCGTATGGAAGAGAGAGAGGGCGGACACTAGATGGAAAGGGCAGAGAGAGGGTGAACAGTGGATGGAAGGGGCAGAGAGACCAGAGGCTGGGTGGAAGGGGCAAAGATAGAGGGCAGATGTTGCATCAAAGGGAGAGAGGACAAACGCTGTATAGAAAGAAAAGAGCAAAGAGAAGATGATTAAAGCAGAAACTACAAAAGGTAGAAAGAGATATTTTTTGTTGCTTTACATAGAATCAAGTAGTATTGTAACTGTATTGATAAAACTTTATAAATAGGAAATGGAAATAAAGCTATTTCTTTTGGACTAAACCCCTTTCCTCAGGTCAGGACAGGATATCCTAACAGCTGTATACTGTATTGTCTTGAAGAAAGATTTGGCCTCTGAAAGCTAACTGAAAAATGGATTAGTCCAATAAAATTGTATTTTCTTATTTCTTATTATTTGTTTTATTTCTATTTGTTTTTAAAGTGGCGATTGTTATGTATCAGTTTTTTCAAATTTACATCTACTGTTTTTATATTTTGTACAGTATTAGGGGACATGTGTCACTGTTTCTGTGGTGTTGCATTAATTTAACTTTTGTCTACATATTTCTATTTTTAATTTGTGATTATTCCATATTGGGTGAGGGTGTTTCTCTGTTCTGTGTGTATGAAAAGGACATAGTTTTCTGTTAGCACTGACTGTAAAAAATCAATTGACTGTGCAGGATCTGACTTGTTTAGTTTTACAATTTGTGTGTTGGTGCTCTAGTGCAGTGTTTTTCAACCGCTGTTCCGCGGCACACTAGTGTGCCGCGAGATGTTGCCTGGTGTGCCGCAGGGTCGCCGGGCCCGGAGCTGACAGGGGGCCCGAGGCAGGGGCGCCAGTAGCTCGCCAAGGCAAAGTGAGTCGATCACCCAGGACTCACTTTGTCTTGGCGATCTAATCTATCGAGCCAATAAGTCTTCTTCTCCCCGACGTCAATTCTGCAGTCGGAGAGGAAGTTCGGGCCAGCCAATCGCTGCCTGGCTGGGCGGAACTTCCTCTCCGATTGCAGAATTGACGTCAGGGAGAGCATGCGTCGGGGTCGGCTTTGGGGCCTGTTATCCATTGGTGGGTCCTGTTCCCCGATGGCAGCGGCAGTGGCAGTGGCTTGGGGAACGGCAGGGAGAAAGAAAGAAAGGGGGCAGGCAGGGAAACAGAAGGAAAGAAGAGAAACAGAAAGAAAGAAAGAAAGGTCAGGGAGAGAGGAAGAAAAAGTTGGGGGAGGGAATGAGGTGTGGAGGAGAGAAAACATACAGGCTGATAGAAGGGAAGAAAGATTGGATGCACAGTCAGAAGAAGAAAGTGCAACCAGAAATCACCAGACAAGGTAGGAAAAATGATTTTATTTTAAATTTAGCAAAGTGGAGGCAGTATTACCACAGTTTTCAAAGGAATTTGCCCAAATAACTTAATAGTTAACTGGGTAAATTCCCAGAGATGAAAACTTCCCTTCACTTACTATGCACAGTTCTGAATTTATATCTGCTGTCTATATTTTACAATATGGTCACCTTTTACTAAACCGCAATAGTGGTTTTTAGCGCAGGGAGCCTATGAGCGTCAAGAGCAGCGCTGGACATTCAGCGCAGCTCCCTGCGCTAAAAACTGCTATTGTGGTTTAATAAAAAGGATGGAGGGTATATTTGTCTATTTTTGTATGCTATAAAAACCAAATACAGAGAGAGACTGAGAGCTGTTGACGAAGAGCTACGTGTGTGTCTTTCTTCGATTCCAGCCAGAATATCAGCTTTGTGTTCAGCCAAACAGGCCCAGGTTTCGCACTGAATAAAGTATTTTATAATTTTTATTTCGTAATAAAGTAATTATAAAATACTTTCTTTGTGTTTATTTGATTCCTATTCAAGAGACTTACTTTATATATAGTCAATATAGGCAGAGATTTTTTTCATGAAACAAGTGTGCCTTTGCCCAAAAAAGGTTGAAAAACACTGCTCTAGTGCAGTGTTCTTCAATCGCCAGTCTGTGGAATGGTGCCAGTCCGCAGGGCCGGCACCTCCATCGGGCCCAAGACAAGTGTTCTGCAGCGATCAACGCGGCGTCTTCGGGCCGTATCCCTGAGTGCTGCAGTGCACAAAGCCATGGGAAAAGGTTCCTACCCACATCCTACACCTTAACCGGAAGCCTTCTCTCTGTCATATATACTAGGTACACCACTGGATTTAATGACCCTATTCTAACCACCAAATTTCCCTGTCCCACCCCACCCGGCTACTTTTTCATACCACCCGGCTGGAAAAAAATTCTGGGGAGAACACTGTTGAGGATAAGTTGAAACCCTCAGCTCAGCATGCGACAGCAGCTAAGAAAGCGTAGAATGTTAGAAATTATCAGGAAAAGAATAGAAAAAGATAAAAATGTTAAAATGCCCTTGTATCACTCTATGGTATGGCCACATCTCGAATTACTGTATATAATTCTGACTGCCATATCTCAAAAAAGATATAGCAGAATTAAAAATGGTACAGAGAAGAGTGAAGAACATGACAAAAGGGATGGGATGACTTCCCTATGAGGAAAGGCTAAAGTCGCTTGGGTTCTTCAGCTTGGGGAAGAGATGGTTCAGGGATGATATGACAAGAGGTCTATAAAATATTGAGTAGAGTGGAAACGGTAGATGTGAATCGCTTGTTTACTATGGGGCATGTGATTAAGCTACTAAGTAGTAGATTTAAAACAAACCAGAGAAAATATTTCCTCACACAACATGAAATTAAACTGTGAAATTTGTTGCCCAAGAATGTGGTGAAATCAGTTAGCTTAGTGGGGTTTAAAAAAGGTATGGATAATTTCCTATAAATGAAGTCCTTAAGCCATTATTGAGATAGCTTGGGGAAATCCACTGCTTATTCCTAGGATAAGCAGCAAAAATTCTATTTCACTACCTGGGATCTTGCTAAGTACTTGGGACTTGGGTTGGCCACTGTTGGAAACAGGATACTGGGCTTGATAGACCTTCGGTCTGTCCCAGGATGGTGATCCTTATGCTATTCATTTGATTTGTAATCTGAAAAAACACGATCATATCAGTGTATATTATCAAAAGCTTCACTGGTTTCCATTCGAGGCTAGAGTGTTATTTAAATATGGATGCATTTGTTTTAAAGTTTTATTTGGGTTAGCACGGCTTACCTTGTTTTTCATTTTAGTTTTTTTTTTATTTTTAAGAAAAATATCCGTAGATCTGGTTGGTTTTATTTTCCTTCAGCAAATGCATGTCATTACAAAAAATTTTTGGATAGGACCCTAGCATTCCAAGCAGGATTAATGAATTCATGTTTGAATCTTCTTGTTTCTCCATTTCTTACTTACTATCAATTTCAAAAAGATCTTAAAACCTATTTATTTAAACAAATAATATACATTATTGATTTTCATATTATCATGTAGTTATAATGTACTTTTTATCTGCACTTATTTTAGTTGATATCATGTTATCTTTATTCATTAGTTTTAATGCTTGTATTAGTTACTCTGATTTTATTATGTATGCTGTTATTATTATATTGTATGCTGAGTACCTAATTGTATAAACCGCTATGAACTGCTGGTTAGATAGTATATAAAATTAAATTATTATTATTATTATTATGTTAAAATGATGAAGATGGCTCAATGTAACACCGTTTGGTGTTATAATAATATGAACATCTAGATAAGTCAGAATATCTTCTAGACCGATGAAGAAGATTGAGAGGTTTATGGCTTAGACAAAATCATCATAGTATTTGTGTGTTTTTGAACTTATCTACAACTTCTTCAATTTTATCCCCAAACAGGTCATTTTCCTTACAAGGAACATTCAAAATGCATTCTTGAACCGAAATTTCCAAATCAGAGGACTCAGCTAAATGGAACATTGCAATTGCAACTGCAGATATTCAAGAAGAAACATCAAATGCACCAAAAATTCCTCATCCATATACTTTCTTGTAGTGAACCGACCGATGTGGAAAAGGAATCCCTAGCCGTTCCGGCGGCAAGGGAATTCTGATCTACCTGCCCGTCGGCGGCTGGGGAACCTTCTGTGTGGGCGTTGGGGGAAGTCTAGGCTTCCCCGCGATCCGAAGCTGACTTTTGAAGTACCTGCGGCAGGGTGCCCTGGCCGCCGGTATCCGCTGCCAACGAGGCTACCCCACCGCTCCGGCCTGCACAACGCTTGCACAGGCTGGCCACGAGTACCTCGCGTCTGGAGCACAATGAGCAATTTTTCCCTTTAAAAGTGTCGTTGTGCTGAAAACTGTCCTAGCTGCAAGGAAATATGCCGGTTAGTTAGAAAACACAGAAAAAAGGCAGTTTTAAAGGGAAATGAGCCCTTTAGACCAGCACACTTCAGGACTTTTTTTTTAACTTACTTAAACAGAACAGACTCCACAGCTCTCAAAGCTGGAGGGCTGACCAACCAGGGGGTCAGGCTGCCGGCTGAGGCACCACTACAAAAATATGGGGAGGTGGAGGAAGGTGGGGGAGGGACCCAGCACGAGACCCGTCGGGTTTAATACCCCTGAGGTCAGTTAGACCCCCAAACAAGACTCATCCAAGCTCTATCCAGCACAAAAGGGGAACCCAGGAGTCCAAAACAAAATTCCAGCAGTACTAAGAGGGGAGCCGAATTAGTTTTACCACCTGCTATGGAGACTGAGACAGACTGGATTGCTAGGGGGAATCTAGCCTGACATACAAGTTTGTTTTCAATCTCCACCTGCTGGTAGAAGTGAGACATATAACCCATTCGTAAGGACTATACCAGTCTACCAGGCAATACAGAATAGAGATTAGCTTAGCCTGTCATAATAATAAGTCTTGCAATTTTTATCAGTTAGTAGATTTTGTGGGTAAGCTATTTAGATATTGTGAAAATTACAGAGTTTTAAAGGTTTTCAGAAACAATTGCAGCTGACCTATCATTCTAATGGTTCATAGTCAGTCGCGCGCGAGACACCAGCATACCGACAATGGAGCGCTGACAATTCAGCGCAAGACACCAGCGCGCCACAGGAAAACTTCCATTTTCTCTATAATGTGGGAAGTTGTACCCCCCACATCCCCCCAACGGTAGCGTGAACAGTATACAGTAAAGTGAGCGGGTTCCCCCCCACCCCCCTGTCGGAGCTCTTTAAAACTAAGTTTTCCCATGGCATGCTTGTGTCTTATGCCGAATTGTCAGCACTCGATTGTCGGCGCGCTGATGTCTGGCGCGCAATTGTCCCGTCAACGTTCTAATAGAGCCAGGAAGTCCATTCCAAATCTCTGTTAACTTAAACGCATAGAACTAACAAAGTTTCCCAGCTGATTTAATTCCCTTAAAAGAGGGGAATGATAGTTTATACTTCTGTGTGCTCCTCAAATAGCAAGATCTATAAGCATTCCAGTGCAATGGGATCAAAGGGTCAAATATTCCACAAAGAAGTTTGAATGCAACACATACACACTTAAATTGGATCCTAAAGCGAACAGGAAGCCAATGAAGCTTTCTGAACAAAAGAGAAACATGATCAAACTTCCGCTTCCCAAAAAAAAGTATCGCCGCTGTGTTCTTTATCAACTGAAGGCATTGTAAATTTGCAGATGATACGAAGTTATTCAGAGTAGTGAAAACGTAGGAGGATTGCAAAGACCTGCAACGTGACATATATACACTCGAGAAATGGGACGTGACATGGCAAATGAGGTTTAACATGGATAAGTGTAAGGTGATGCATGTCAGTAACAAAAACCTTATACACGAATACAGGATGTCCGGTGCAGTACTTGGAGAGACCCCCCCAGGAAAAAGTTAATGAAGCCATCTGCGCAATGTACGGTGGAAGCACAAAGGGCGAACAGAATGCTAGGAATGATTAAGAAAGGGATCATGAACAGATCAGAGAAGGTTATCATGCCATTGTACTGGGCCATGATATGCCCTCACCTGGAATACTGCGTCCAGCACTGGTCATCGTACATGAAGAAGGACACAGTACTACTCGAAAGGGTCCAGAGAAGAGTGACTAAAATAAGAACATAAGAACATAAGAACTGCCATCTCCGGATCAGACCCATGGTCCATCGAGTCCGGCGATCCGCACACGCGGAGGCCCAGTCAGGTATACACCTGATGTAGTTTTACCACCCATATCCCTCTATGCCTCTCATAAGGAGATGTGCATCTAATTTGCCTTTGAATCCTAGCACAGTGGATTCCTTAATAACCTCCTGTGGAAGAGCATTCCAGGCGTTCACCACTCGCTGCGTAAAGCAGAACCTCCTGACATTTGTCCTGGACTTGTCCCCCCTTAGCTTTAAACCATGTCCTCTTGTCCGTGTCACGTTGGACAGTGTAAATAATTTGTTTTTCTGCTCTATTTTATCGATGTCTTTCAGTATTTTGAACGTCTCTATCATGTCCCCTCGCAGCCTCCTCTTCTCAAGGGAGAACAGTCCTAGTTTCTTGAGTCGTTCCTCATATTCCAAGTTCTCCATACCTCTTATTAGCTTCGTTGCTCGTCTCTGCACCCTCTCCAGCAGTTTTATATCCCTCTTTAGTTTGGGAGACCAATGTTGGACACAGTATTCCAAGTGTGGTCTGACCATTGCTCTATAAAGCGGCATTATGACTTTCTCCGATCTGCTCATGATTCCTTTCTTTATCATTCCTAACATTCTGTTCGCTTTCTTTGCCGCTGCCGCACATTGTGCCGACGGCTTCAGGGTCCTATCTATCAGTACACCCAGGTCCCTTTCTTGTTCGCTCTTACCAAGAGTTGCTCCTGACATTCTATACTCGTGTTCCTTATTCTTACTGCCTAAATGCATTACTTTGCATTTCTC